>NW_028277535.1:2114774-2416885 GCF_059751315.1 Micrasema longulum | reverse complement strand
CTATCCGTGGCCCTGTTATAGGTCCTGTCGGATTCACAGATCTGGTGAATTCCAAAAAGAATTTGAAGGCTTTTAAAAAGTTTTGTAATCATTTCGGCGAATTGATCATGTCCAATCAATATAATTCCAGTCAGTAAAGAATTCACTTCCCTCTCTTCTCAATCTAATGAAGTACATATTATGTACTTCTGGATTACTTCCTTTCAGCACAAATATGCTAAGGCTTATAAATTGGTTATGTTTTTTATGATCATTTTAGTTTATATTGTTTATAATGTTAATGATGATTAGATTAATTGGATTAATTACGTTCTTTTTAATGTTATTATTATTTTACTATGTTAAATAGCTAATTTAAGGCATGTTTCACATTTTGTAAAATGTTTCCCTCGGCACGGGACACCCCAGTGAGGGAACACTATTCTGTATAAAAAAAAAGAATACAAACAATGTTAAAGTATAAATAAATTAAAAAATTAAAAAATTTTTTTACGTGAAATAAAGATAATACCTATAAGATAAGGGTTTTATTCATATGACTGAAAATTCAGCACGATAAAATTATATCGGGTGGATTGATATAATTTATTGTGGTATATGTATTTAAGGGACATTCCACTGTGACTAATGGGACATTTGATTCCAAAATTAGACCAACTTCGAACTGTAACTATGTCATCAGATTCGTACACAAGTTTAAAATATTTATTTTTACAATATAAAAAAATATTTAATTACCCTGCTCCTCAGTCAAAACGTTCTGTGTAATTATCATTTGAAGACGAATTTAAGACAAACTACTCAATGTCAATGAGAAATTTTTTGTGTCGTAAAGCACGTAATGAACACTTATCTTTATATATATAATTCCTCTGTACATGTGATGTCACTGAATTCCTCCTAAACGGCTTAACCGATTTACGTTCGGTTTTTTAGAGAAATATAGATCTTAGCGCTGTGCGTGTTCGTGTATATTAAAACCTTCGATATAATAATGTAAAAAATAAGTAAGAAGCATAAATATTTTATTTGTCGATCTATCAGTGTTGCATTCGAGGAGAATGCATTGGAAAGCAAATGGGAAGATGTTGTTTTTTTGTGTATAAAAAAAGTTTGCCTTTAAATGTTTACAAATAGCATTTATTTTTTGTGGATCTCAATCAGATTTTTTCCCTAAATTCCTTATAATTTCTACCCATTTATTTATTTTTACTGGATTTTTGGTAATACTAAAATAATAATAAATTCAATACATTTAAAAAAAACGTGTTCCTAAATAAGTACACTCCTCTGTTGGTGAGAAAACCGGAGTTTCACGTTTGCAAAAAGAATGCCAAATTTAAAAAAAATATTTATTTTATGGTTTGGAATTCAACCATACCTTCTTAAATTCAATATAATATTAACAATTTTTAATATTGGAGTTAATCACAAACAAGTAACTACTTATCAATGAAAAGTATTTTTCCAAGCTAATAGCAGGCAAGCCAATGTTAGGAAAAAAACAACGTCTGTTGGGTCCGCTAGTATTTTTATAAAATAGAAGTCTAATTAAAGTTGTAGAAAAAAACAAAATAAATGCGACTGGTGGGACAAGATTTTGTTATACCTAATAAAAATATTCACTAAACAGTAAGCGATAGTTTCCACAGACAAAATGAGTTAAACTTTATTATTTAGAGAAGAACTTTTGTTTGGATTTTAAAAATAAAGACGTTTGGGTAAATGTTTTTATTAAATAAGAGGTCATAATAGAAATGAAGAATTTTTTTTTTTTTTACGTTCATTTGTTTAATGGCAGGCAAACGAACTAACTAGAACACCATTAAACGTAAAAATTACCATTTGATTTAATAAGCAAAAAAAATACCCGAGACACCGAACAAACGAAAAAGGAATCCATCCTTATTTTTACCGTGTCGTGTGTATTTGTAATACTTTTGTGTAATCGGCCAAACGCTAAATGGTTTAATCATTCAGGAACGTCACGTTGTACGTTGTGACTTTAAATGTAAAAAAATTGCCTTGAAAATTCATTTTGATTAATTGATTTAGTCTCGTACGCTGCCAGATATTGCTTCTTTTAAACATAAAATAACCTGTTACATTAATCTATTAAATTATCACATTTTCATAAAGTTTTTTACACATTACTTTGCAAAATTAAAAGTGGAAAAATATTCATGGATAAAAATACACCTACGAAAAGTTTTCAGAACATTGTGTATATTTTATGACTTAATTATTAAGATGGTCGACTTTTAATTTTCCGTCGTTTTAGTTTAAGCTTCATTTAAATTATATGCAAAATTAAACCAAATAAAAAGCAATGATAGTCAACTCTCCTTATAACGTGAACATAATCAAAAGTTTTTTCAGTATAATATTTATTATTTATTTATTGAAAGAAAACAACTGCCAAAACAAAAAAAAAACAGTATTTACAATTAAAACAAAATTATGTTACCAATTATAATTTTATAAAAAACTATTATAAAGGAATAACCCGCTAAGCCTCTATTTTAAGGCTTGTCAGCAGATGGGATAGAGGGTATATGGAAGAAGGTAATGAAAAATACACCACAACACCCAGACCAATTGAGAAAAAATCTTCCTTGGATTTTTTTCTTGAAACTGGCGGGATTCGAATAAATATAATATTACCAAAATAATGAAATGGAGCATTTGAAACGAAATTTTTTTTCCGTTTGTTTTAAATATGTTAACTATTCATTGCAAATACAGCTTTAAGTTTGACAATCCCTGACAGATTTCGAGACGTGCGTTAAACTTAACGTATATAAATTGATGAATACACATAAAGGTAAAGGTTTATCATCAGACGAAGTTAGAGGACCACAGTTTATAGGTCTTTGTAATCAAGCCGTATCAAAATGTGTAGATAATGGAGAATAAACCTTAATAACAAAAGTACGTAAAATTTTATTACTTCTTCTTCTTCATATTATAGTGACTATTTATACTTTGAAATCTAGTATTGTTTATCTCCAACTTTTATCGTGCTTTTAAAATTATTTTTTTTTGGTCAAATCATCTATAATTTTGTTCCTTTGTATTGAACATGTTTTCAAATTTGGGTTTTGATATTATATTTGGCTTTTATTTTTTTGGCATTTAATCTGTCGGATTGCATTCTGTTTTTATTTTAATTTTATTGTGAGACTCTTTACATGTTTGCGAAATATTTTATATTGAAACGAATTCCAATTGTAGTTTGAGTTCATAACAAATACTGCATTACAAACATATTTGTTTATCTTATTTAATTACTCTTATGTAAACCATTTAATAAGTAAATAATAACATTTATGGTGTTTTCAGATAAATACTTTGAAAATTACCTACCGTTGAGTATTATCAAATAAATATCAACTTCAGAGAATAATCAGCTGCAGAAAGGTTTGATGAATAGGTATCTAAATATAGTTTATCTGTCACTCTTTGAAAGACGCCTCCCCAAATACTGTGCCAAAAAGACACTACACGACGAATTGATTATTTCTAAGTAAAATCGAAAAAATTGAGCTCCAGTATTCCTGTTTTCCACATCCAAAAACTGAACTGAATTTTTTTAGGAAAAGTGTCGAAATTCTTGTCACATTTTGCTTTTTTCAAAAATAATTACCATATTCCTATACAGTACATCTGAAGTCAGTAGATACAACTTGATACTTTAAAGGATTTTTTGATCGTCTTAGCTTCTATACCAGACAATAATTCAAATAAAAAAGACAACAGGAATACGATAATAGTGGATATTTAATGAGTATAAATGTAAAATATTTGTAAAAAATAACATTAAACATATAAACCAGCGATGGGAAAATGGATCATATTTTTTCAAGGAATTTAAAAAGTGCTACGTTTTACTTTACTTTCTAATCTTGTTTATTTTCTGAGTGGGAATAAAAAATAAAAAAAACGTTTTGGTGTTGGGTGTATTAGAAGACAGAATTGTATAAACTTACGAAATAAAAGCTCAGTGTATGAAGCGTTGTATTAGCTATCAGCGTGTATGAAAAATGCAAAGCATTTCATGAGAAGTATCGTATTGTTCCACCTTCACATCGTTGTATGCTAAATAGTTAATACAACAACGCCAACGCAGACCTTCGTTGGTGTAAAATGTAATTATTTTATTTCCTTTTAACACGATTCCCGTTTCTGCTGTAGCCCGTGGAATTCTTCATTCGATGCCTTTGATGGAGCCATTAAAATTAGAAAACAGTGGAAAACTTAGATATTAAACGCCTAAATTTTTCCACGTTTGATGTGTGATTCAATGGTGGAAATAAAGTCATAAAACAGTGGCTTTTTAAAATAAATTACCGAGTTTCGTGATGCGGGTGGGGTTCTTTATTCTCACACGATGTCGCGTGGTAAGTGCTAATGGTGGAATTAAAACAGGAATAATATTAAACAGTCGATGGTGAATTATTAACATTTAATAACAGAAGTAATGTTTAAATAGCCACGCCACATGAATCTATGCTTACTACGGAAGTGCATCATTCGGGAATAAATATATTTGTCAGATTTGCAAGTAAAAAATTTCTCTTTGATTTGGTTTATTATGTTATATGATAACGATTTGCGAGTGCAGATTATGAACATTAACACGGATTAGGTTTGAAACATTTATTACTAGAAGTAACACGCCATATCACGATATAATTCACAAATCAAAATTCCTATCGGACCTTTGTATTAGTCAAAGAAAATATACTCTTATGTCAGCATTTGATTAAGGCAAAGGAAAATTTTTTGAAATCCGGCGTTCCCCAAACACTAGATTCGGAGTTCGTGGTTTTGCCGTTGCCGGCCCCTCTGCCTGGAACGAATTGCCTTTAAACATACGAATTATCATTTTATAAAACCATTTTATATATTTCTATCGGTACTCGTGGAACGAAATATTTCTCTATTATGTCCCATTGTTTACAATAACCATAGCAATCAATGACCACCCGGTTAATCTCCGTCGCCATTTTATCTGGTCTTGAATTTTTCAGATCAGATTAGTCCCGAATCCGCCGACAATTCCCTAGCCATTTTATTCTTTCCCGTGTCCCGTGTATTTAGCGTTTTCCAGGTAAGTCCCGCCATCTATCAAAGTCAGCCTTGTCCCAGCCTCCCGCGCAGAATAACCCTCGAGCGAGATTTGCGTTTAAAGTCTCCTTAAGTTGTACTATTTACTTTGCTCCGCGAAATGCCGAGACAATAATGGTAATATGATAAGGTTTACCACAACAGCGGGGAGACGGGGATTTATGGTATGAATGCGCAGCGGGGATAGTGATCAACTCGAATTTCAGAACGAATACTAAATAACTTACGAAGATAATAATTGTTCTAATACAAATATTTTGTAAAATCTGTAAAACAACGGAATATCTTCTTCAAGTCAGTTCAGCTGCTCACCTACGCGGACGATATTGACATCATCGGAAGATCTTTCCAAGCCACCCGCGAAGCGTTCATAGCGCTTGAACCAAGTGCAAGGAAAATGGGACTCATCATTAATGAGGACAAAACGAAATTGATGATTGCCTCCCAAACCCTCTGCATAATCTCCCACACCTTCACAGCGGAAAACTGCAATTTTGAGGTAATCGAGTCCTATATATACCTAGGTTCCACAGTCACCAGCAACAACTGTACACAGAAAGAAATCAGAAGGAGAATAATGGCTGTCAACCGTTGCTTCTACGATCTTCAAAAACAGTCGCGGTCCAAACTAGTTCCAAAAAATACTAAATCAATAGTGTAAAAAACTTTGAATCAACCAATCCTGTCGTATGCCTCTGAAACCTGGGTTATGACAAAGAATATTGAGGGAACAATTACAGCTTTCGAAAGAAGAATCCTCAGAGTTATCTATGGGCCCTGTGAGAGAAATCAACCATTGGCGTCGTCGCTTCAATGGAGAGCTAAACGAAATCTACCAAGCACCCGATGTAAGGGCTGAGTTAATGTAGTTAACTACATCAAAGTGGGACGCTTGAGGTGGTCTAGTAATTTAATAATGGATGACGAAAACTCCATAAAACGCCTAACTCTCTTTGTGTCACAAGGACGTGAAAGACCAGGAAGTCCCAAAATGCGATGGATAGACTGTATCAGCGCAGATATGACAATGTTGGAAGTGAGGAACTGGAGAGGAAGGGCAGCAGACCGGCAAGAGTGGAGGAGAATCCTGAATTCAGCCAAGGCCCACCCAGGGCTGACGAGCTTACGATGGTGATATAACAGCAGAAATATATTTTTTTAGAGAGTAGAAAGTAAATATAAAAATCCGGCCTGTCAAAACTTGCTATTGTCTGGTTTACGTGACCACTAACGTATTTCGTAACAAAAAAATAGTTTCTTGAATCTAAGTATTTCTCGATAACCTTTGACTAACTATATCGTAGGTATACTGGCAAAAAAACTCGAAAATATACAGATTTGACTTAACGATGCAGTTTTGTATAGTTTTTAACGCTCTACAAACTGGCAAAATACACTTAGTCATATTAAATTTCATATATCTGTAGTTTTAAAAATAAATTCTAGGTTAAGTCGTATACCCGGTATTTTATTCGGGCTAAAAGCTTTAAAAAACTTAATATTTATTAAGTATAAAATTAAGAAACGGAAACATAAAAACATGTTCTTTAATGAGCACTTAACATCTTACTATATTAAAATAAGATATAAAATAGTAAAATTGGAACAAAACTTACATGCTTGATTTTTCGAAACCGGGATTTGACAGTTAAAGCTTATTGCCAGTATACCCACGATATATGAGTATAAGCTGGTGTTATATTTTGTAAAATTGTCCTTAAAGGTTTTCGTGATTTGTCCACTATTTGTTTTATATAATATATTGCATTGTATACCTCTATGTGTATATCTGACTATATCGTAATCTAATTGATTGTAACCGTTCAACAACAATTAGTGAGCAAACTCATGGTAAATTATGTCATGTACAATGTACATTGTACATATTTTATATTCTAAATAAATTTTTTTTTTAATTCACCTTTTTGCCTGTTTGAACCAACAAATTTATTTTATTTTGTCAGATAAATCTCACCCATTACATTCGCCATTTAAAAAAATAAGTCAAATTCGATTTATAACTACTGAGTCCAGAATCAAATATACTGCCCTATCCTCGGATACTCATTACCATATCTATGGAGTCTGGGAGTTGGCGAGTACATGCGGTAGTTGGTTCTAAAACTCTGGAAATAAAAATGAGATCGTTGGCGGTTATGTTGACCAGGTACATGAGTACACCATCTCATTTTAAACCAGACAGTAAATCGAATAACTTTATTTCTTAAGAAATATCAGGTGTATAAGATTTCGTATATTAGAGAGTTTTAAAAGATTTAACAAATAATTTAATTATAATGTAATAAAACTAGTTAACTAACATATGTATGATAGGTGCACAAATGTCGAGATCCGTGCATTATGTAAGGCTGAGACTAGCATTATCGATAAAATCAAGAAAGGAGTGTTGCGTTGATTTGGAAATGTAGAGCGAATAGACCATTGAAAGAACGGCTAAAAAGTTTTACAATGCGAATGTTGATGGATGCAGAAACCGAAGAAGATTGAGAAATACATGGTTTGATCAAATCATACAAATACTTGAAGATGAACCTCTCAAATGTCGGAATAATTGGCGTGCATGCATAATATGATGTCGGTATTCAGATGGCAGAAGGGACCATCTGTAATTTTCAAAAATGTTCAGGAGAGCTGAAATACGTCTCAATTTCAAGACTTCAATACACAAACTAAAATAATTTAGTGTTGCTTTTCAATAATAAATTACCATTCTTCATTAAGAATGGTAATTTATTATTGAAAAGCAACACAAAATTATTTTAGTTTGTGTATTGAAGTCTTTTTTTTTTTTCTGCGTGTATTTACTGAAATATTAATTAAAACTTTTGAAAACTTAAACATAGACAAAAATACAGATGGTTCCTTCTGCCATCTGACTCCCGTTGTATGTATGTAAAGGAAGCAAGGTATGTTTGCGAATACTTATCTGTATAATAATAATCTGAATAAGTGATATGGCATTCTGTCTTCTCTGCATACCCCTACGGGGAAATAGCAAGGTGGTTTGTTTGTTCAAAATTTTAAAAACATGTATTTGAGAATGAATTTTATTCTGGACACTAATTCTAGTGAAGCAAATATGTTTGCGAACAATTGCAATTTGGAAGCTTGTTTGTCAGGCAATTTTGATGTTAAGTCATTTGATACTTTTCCGACTATAAGTAAAAGTTTTTTGCTAGTTAAATCAGTTACAAGCTTTTTGAGATACTGTTTATGTGATAATAGTTTTAAAAAATTGCAGTTACCAATAATTTCTGCCTGGAACGTGATAAAAGTTATAAATATTTCCGCATTTTATAAGTTAAACATTTTAGGTATTGTAGTTTGCAAGAAATATAAATGCGAAAATATTTAACAATAGTATTGATGTTTCTTGTAGATATTTCCATAATACTCCGTAGTTTATGATTTGAATCAAAATAACAACGATTTTTTATTTTATTTATTATTAGTTTTTTTTTACTAACCTGCGCTTTCGCCTCAATAAGTAAGCTAGTAAACTGTTTACAACGTTTTAAAATAAGTATTATTTTTCACAAGTTTTAAGATGTTCTTATCTCCTAAAATTTGTGAAAAAGTTAATAATAATAATAATATTAATCAAAGTTTATCAACAAAAATAACAATAACTTTATCTACTACGTAAACACTTAGGTAATAGATTTCTCTGGATTATGTATATTTATGTTTCAAATATTGTAAACAGTTTATCCGTCTTCAAAATTTTTAATGAATAAAATTTTTGTGCTTATCCAAATTTATATTTTCAACCACTGAAAGGGTCTTCAAGAACTTTTATTTATTTTTTAATTTTGCATTTGTTTTCCGATTTTTTAAGTTTATTGAATTAATGAAACGTTACGTTTCAATTAACAACATTTTTGACGTATCTTTTACCAAATAATTTCGAAACGATTACTTTAACTATGCTGTGTACGTTTATCTGTTGCAAACAAATATAACGAGCCATAATGCGCAATAAAATAATAGAAAAAAACACTAAACAGCTTTCGTGATTTTTCGCATTAGGCATTACAATTTGAAGTAAAGGATTTCCTTTCACGGAAAGTACCTACAAAAGTGTCCGGAAGATATATTTAAATCGTTTGGCAGTAAGCTCTTGAAGAGAATTCTTGAAAGGGCATTCTGAAGATATGTGGTAAGATATGTGGTAAGATTGGCGGGAGAAGTTTCCTAGCTTTCAGCGAACGGAGATTCAAGGAAACTTTATTTCATTCCTGAGAAGATACTAAACCCGTACACCGTACATACTCGTCCCTCGTCCTACACACCTCGAGGATTTGTGCTACTAAACTCTCTGAATTTATGTGCTGTTGATAGCGTTATTTATGACAGAAAATAAATTACGTTTATTTAAAAGAGTTTTTATTGAAAAAAAATGACAAAACGTACAGTAATATTTACATAATGAGATACTCATTTAATGTCAGATTTCATGGCAGACACAAAATAATGAAACCTTATTTAAAACATGTCAAAACATATAAAACGTTGGTTTGTAATACAAACGGTAATTGAAATATGTCATATCTGAGGCATAAAGATATTGTTTATTTAAAATAAAAGACTTTGTAAATTTACTACACAAGAGTTCAATTTATTATACACGACTAGTTTCGTTCACTTTTCATTTCGTTCATTCACATAAAATTAAACATTTGCATTCGGTAGTTAATAAAGGGATCATAATGAACCACTTAGAAAATATTGAAATACAAAAAAAACTAAATTCAGAGAAAACTTTAATTAATAATATTATATTATATATCACCCCTGCTATCAATATTCCCCCTAATTAGGAAAACCTCACCCCCTCCGCCCCACATTACCTTCGCCCCTTCCATCCAACCCTATCAGTACCTAAGTATTAATCTGTGTATGTATTTTAATTTAGTTTATATTTACACCTGAGGATGGGTAATACTGATGACCCGAAACTAGTCGTGTTATAATACATTAAACTCTTGTGTGGTAAAGGACTGGTAACAAGACAGACATAACAAGAATGCAAAGACAACAAAATAAAATTCCTAAACTAACATACAACCTACCCTACCTGACCTCTACGACTGAACTGTACAAAAAAACACACCAGTTTGACATAAACTACTTGACTAAAATTGAGACCTTAAAAATTGTGCACAAAATAACACTGGGAAACATACAAGACGACTTATTTTATTGTGTATGCAGACAATTGGTAGAATTCCATATTTAATTTGGTAATGTATCCAAAATAAAACAAGTTTATTGGATTATAATTCTACTATATTTTTTAAAAATTTTCAAAGGGTATATTGTGACGCGTTTCGTCTTGTTAGGATATTTTTAAACAAACTAACTTAAATATTTACAAAGTTTCCTTATATACTAAAAATAATTGCTTTTTTATGTTTGTGGATTTCTATGCAAGCCAAAATAAGTAGAGTAATTAAAATTCAATTGGGGTATACTGAGTATATTATAGGAATATTTTGGTTATATTGGGGAAAACCCTTCTATTATTTAAAAACATTTGTAAGGGTATGACTTTAAAATTAATGTAATAATTATAAAAATATTGATTTCATTTATACAGGTTTATTTTGAAAATTATTGTTGAAACTCTACATTGTATTTTACACAGGTTTCATTCATGTTTAATGTCAACTAAGGTAAAATACATTCAGATCTGAATGACTAGACAATATTTATTTTCTAATGTAACCCTAACGGGATTTTTAAAATTGTAAATAAATAAAAAATAAAAAATTAACAAACTGTTTTATTTTATATAAATTCTAAATGCTTTTGCACAAAGTAAATCCTGAAACAATAAATATTATAAAGATATAATATGTAATAGTTGGAATATTTCTGGCCAATCCATTATACATTGTTTTATATGTACACCCTTATTTAAATTTATTTAATTTTTGAATAGCGAATAAATATAATTAGTTTCAAACCCCTGAAACACTATTTACTAACGATCATACTTATTTTCTATACTGGTTCAATATAATCATTTAGTTATGCATAGGAAATAGGTACAACTAAAATTACAACAATAACTGAACCAACAATCAATCTGTGAATAAATATGAAAAATTCAATTAAATAAATTAAAAATTAAATACTCACTAACGTATACAATATATATAATGTGCCTATGTGTACATCATAATATGTATTTAAGATTTATAAACCTAATATGTAATCTTATATTTTATTACTTTTTAACTTTGTTAAAAGATTAGTACAAATTGGCTATGGCCGTTACTAAATAAATAAAACATAAGTAATTATGTTTTATATTTTTTCCCTGGGCACCCAGAGGTGCATAGGGCTCTGCATTAGTAAACCAAATGCAGCGTATTTTGATCATATGTTAGATGGAATTACGATGATCGGTACTAAACTTAAGGTGCCAGTTCAGAAATAATGAAATATTGCAGTTCAAACAAACTGTAGAAATCAATATTTCTGGTTTGAAAAGACTTTTTGTTTTTTTTTCAAGATACGCTAATAAAAAATGGAAATCCTAAGTTTTGCTATAAATACATAGTTATAAGCAAGTAAAAATTATTAACATGCTTTAAAATGCTTAAACTATAGGTACATCTGTAAAAAAAAATATAGCAAAACTTGTATACATAAGAAGAAAAATCACTAGATTTATGTGTCTATAAGAAATAATTTACAATAGGATTATATTTTTTTACTTGATATACATAACAAACAATAGCATGAGATAAAAAAAGGTTAAAGCAAAGACTTGGTGTTAGAGTAAAGATTACATAATATACATAAATATTGTAAAACGTTTCAATATAGCACAGACGTATAAAATAAAAAAGAAAAATAAAAGATTTCACTATTAATATGTAAAAATAAAAACTACACAATACACATTGATATAGTATATAGGTTAAAACAAGTTTAAAGGATTGGAAATAAGATAGGTATATGCTATTAAAAAAATAATTAGAAAAGATCCTAGGTATTGCAATGAATACAGAGTACAGAGTAGTTTGAGAGTAGAGTAAATGATGACACTTTATAATATATCATCCAACCTTGCTGCCAGAAATTTATTACATAAGGCAAACTTATACGAGTTTAAAGGATTTGACAAAATATCTGCAGTTACGCAATAAGTGTAATCTAGATTGTGTATTCTTGGTATATTTGAATATTTGTGATAATTGGATGACGCAGTAGAGATATATAAAAAATCTTTGCAAATTGTGTTTTTTTAGGGTATTTAAATGTTCAAAAGGTATAGAAGGCCAGGAGAGTCGTATATAGAGTAAATTATTTTGTAAAAAAACTATCGGGTCATTAACAGTTCTTCTTTCCAACAGTGTCGTTAGTTTCAATTATGATAATATAAATTTGTAATTAATGTATCCGATGTGTAAAAAATTGGTTAGATAAGAATTTACTCAACTTAAATATTAAAAAAACCTAATTCATCCGCTTCAATATCACATAAAAAACAAAACATGAACATTTTTCACTCAATATCCAATCGTGCATACCAAATACGTTGTGCAAATGTGAAAATTTAGAACAATTAAATTCAGGGTCAGGATTAAAGGTTCATAAAAGATTCTAAACTAAGCTGGAAAGATCAAATTATAGAAATATCCGAGCGAATACGAAAATCAGCATACGTTTATAAAAGTCTAAGAAATATCTCGAATGCTCAACTTATGAGACAAATTTACTTTGCTTTTTGCCAAAGCAAACTATCATACTACAATTTAGCTTGGGGAGGTTTCTCTTGTTCAATCCTTGAACCAGTGAAAATAGCACAAAAATAGATCATGAAGATCATTCTTAAAAAACCCTGGAGGTATCCAACGGAAGATCTATTCACTGGAGGTATCCAACGGAAGATCTATTCAAGTGAGGTCAAAAGAACCCTACAAAATATAAACACTCGTTCAGCAACACAAATTAACTGTATTGTGCCATTTGTATCGACCGCCTTTGGTAAAAAGCAATATAATGAAATTGCGCCAAAAATATTCAATGATTTAATGCCAAATATAAAAGACTCAAAATTAATATAAAAATAACTGCACATATAAATAGTGTAGCGAGAGATATTTTTGAAAAATATGTGTAGATTAATAAACGTAGTACTTTATATAATCAGTACACATATTATTTATATTCTTATGTATTACATTACTTGATATTTGTTTTTTATTGTATATTATACTTTATTATTTATGTTTAAGTAACATGTATTCTTGTCACCTGTCACATTTATATACTTTATATTTGGATTATAACGATTATTAATTTCTTAAATTTGATAAGCTAAGCATTTGTAATTAAGTAGTTTTAGTTTTTTTGTTGTTCTTATATTAGTAAAGAACTACTCATACTTTAAATGGTAAAAAATCTCCATCTTAGAACAGGCTGAGCCATGTTAGATGGAGACTATCCTAAACAGAGAACTCTCCGTTTTCATTTTCTATTCACTAGTTTTATTTAGATTCCCTGTTATTAAATATGTATACTTATATCATGCAATAAATTTATAAAATAAAATTAGTGTTTGATAATAAAGATGTAATTGTAATCATGTATTTACACAAAGGGTACTCCGAAATAATGAACAATACCTACACACAAAAGTTTTACACTGCCGCTACAACTATTCATGACATTCACTACACGGACATTTTCCAAACTACATCATTGCCTGTTTGATTTTAATATTGTCCCTTTGATTTTAAATCCAACGAAGCGTGTAGCGAATTGATGGCTGATTTTCGTTGCCAACTACGGCCGGCCAGATGATCCATCTTCTCTCTAGAATGTTCGGCATTGGATAAATGCAAATCTGTATGCGTTTGGCGACCAAATAAATTTCTAACTAAACGCACAACTCTCGTTACTGTCAAACGAACGCTTTCAGTTTAATGGCCAATCAATTATTTCCGGAATGGACAATTATTTACGTGCTAGAATAAGTTTTGTGAGTTGGCAGCTTTAAATTTGAGTTATAATGTTTTATGATGACGTATCGTCAAGAAAAAGTAGTAAATATCGAAGTTTTATTTTGAAATATGATCGTATTAAAAAAAATTATTTGAATAAAAGTTTTATCGTTCCGTACGCCTAGGTTGAGTAGAATATTCATACGTGAGGTAGGCATTTTGTTTTTTTTTTTAAAATAAAAATAGCAATAACAGTTACAGTTTCACAAATTAAGCTGTTTCGTGAAGACGTTTAAAAAATAACAGTTTAGTGCAGTTGGCAAAAAAGCTGACTAATACCGCAAGTTACTTTTCATTAAAAAAAAAATATCACTCCCTCAGGAAAATTTTACGAACAGAATTAATTTAAAAAAAAACATTTATTCATGCTTTTAATATTCTTAATGGGCCTTACTCATAAACTTGGCATAAAGTTACACTTAAGTATAGTGGTATAATTCGGATGAGAAAACCATTCATATTGAAGTGGTAGAATAAGGATGATATTGCCATCCGAATTATACCACTATACTTAGGCGTAACTTTACGTGATGTTTATGATTGATGCCTCCCAATGAGTTTTATACAAAACTCATTTTGGGCCAATATCGTAATGTTACAACTATACATAATTTAGACATAAATAATGCATTGCAAAAAACAAACAAATACTGTACATTATAATAGAAAGTAGAAGCATGTATTTTATTTAAGAATACTCAAAACAAATATTACAAAAACATAAATTTGAATAAACATATTTTCCCTTAGAAACTTGTACTCTTCTGAAAATGGCTTTTATTTTGAAGAACTTAATATGTTCATCCAGGTAATTGAACCCTTATATTAATTTTCATTGAATATTCATACACATAAACAAACTTTCATACATGTGTTTATATGTATATATAAAAACACAAATAAACATACGTACATACCAGGGGCGAATGCTCCTTATAATCGATTACATGCAGCTTACCATATTTTTTTGACATCGTAAGTAATGTTTTATATTACGGTAGTATTAAAAGAAAAAACACATCACCAAAAAAATATATTTCTTTTCTTTGGTTATTAAATTTATATTATATTCCTTTATTCCATACAGCGACCAGTTGCGCCTCTATTGGCCAAAATTACTACTACTGGATTACACGAGATTACTCTGCTCCCTTTAAAATCACTAATTCAAATACGTCTTTAACCTAAAACTTTAGAATCTCGTTCGAAAAATTACACTTGCGATTACAGTAAAATCTTGCAGCTTTCATTAATGCAATTTAGTTTTTCAATACTTTTTCATAAGGGCTAGTATTCTTTAAAATACATAAATTTGACTTACGACAATCTAAGGGAGGTGACAATATACGCACTCGTTATGTGTAAGAAAGAGATAACGAATATATTTTGTATGTTAGGTTACAATAATAAGTAAGTAATTTAGCATACTTATGTTTCGGTGGTTTGAAAGGAAATTTGCTTTAAAATAAATAAATATTTTGATATTTTAATCGAAACGAATTGATATTTTAATCCATAATATAGTATAAATCCTTTAGTGGGTTTTAAAAAACAAAGATTCGCTAATTGTTTTTTTAATTATAATTCGTTTTTGTGCATACGATGACAGTTGAATATTGTACGTTATTCTTCAGTATTCATTTAAACTTTTAAAATTTAGTTAGAGTTATGATAAAAACGTTACTTGTGTATAGTGTTAAGAATAAATATATATGAAGAATTATAATATGTATAACTTATGTCGTTTTGTGAATTATAATGTGATATAAAAGTCGATGAAACAATGATTCCTAAAACGTAATTTATGTTTTGTTTGGTGAACTATCGTACTCGGTATGGAATACTTTTAAATTATTTCATTATTATCATTTATTAAGAAATAGTGTTTTATTTCAAGACAAGTTATAATAGTCTGTTTTAACCAAAGATGCACTGGTGGGCTAATGAATTATCTAGTTTATTAATTACTTTTTCGACGCTTAGCCCAAAACGCGAAATAGCTGCGCGTTTGGGTCGTTGCTTCCTAACGAAGAAGGCGGGGGTCCGAGTCCACAGGGGTTCCAATTTTTTTTTTACAATTATGTTTTTTTAAATTGTATTTTTCAAATCAAATGTTTATGCTACATTAGAAAATATTTTTACTGAAACTATTAGCCGCTGGAGCCATTTGTAAGGAATTATTTATTAAATATAAAATAGACTTGTTTTTTATATGCCATACTACCGCTATGGAGATTTTATCAGAATTTTCATAGCTTACCAATTTAAAAACTCACCGCTCGCTACTGGTACACACATATATAGTGAATAAACTGCAATAAAAAGCAAGAGGTATAAAAATTACAAGAAAAGATTATAAACTAAGCAAACATTAATAAGATAGCAAATTCCTGCTTGGAAAATTCCTTTAAAAGGTGTTGTTTTAATAAAGATGATCGATGTTTAACAGGAATCGGGTTTTGGAGATACGGAGGCAAATGTTTAAGGATGCACGCAAAATGAGGAAGTCATACGATTTCGCCATTTTAAAACGAATGTTTTTTTTAATCGCGCAAAAATTAAAAAATATTTAAAAAATTTAGATAAAAACAATAATTTTCTGTTTAAAAATACACTTAAAAGTTTTATGTAACTGAAATATAATCACTTTTAGACCGGCAGATTACGCCATTTTAAATTTAGACTAAACTATCTCAATAAAGACTAAGTACAGAACTAAAATTTTTAGCAATAATTTGAAGATAATAAATTGACCATGAAAGTGGCAAAAGCGAAATTTGAATTTTTTGTTTTTGAATAGAAATACAAGCATTTTAAATCACATACATCATTGTGACTTTTTCCTTTATTTCTACGTACAATTATGCCTTCTGTAATACTTTAATAAATATATATTTATTGAAATATTTTAGTTAAAACCTTTTTTTATAGAATCGTATTCTCTTTTTTTTTTTTAAAGTAGATTATTCTGGTGGTAATATTTAATTTATAACAATATCTTATTTACGTTTTTATGACGTTCGTTCCGGTACCGATAAAGGCGGGTATATTTTTAAACCGAAATACCTTTAAAAAATATTGTTTTTATCTAATTTATGTTTTTTTTTTTCTGCGCGATTAAAAAAAAACATTCGTTTTAAAATGTCAAAATCGTATGATTTCCTCATTTTGCGTGCGTTTTACCAGACAACAGCCTTAAAGTTTGCAAACTGATGATAAATAATTCCAACTTTGATTAATTTGATTGACTCTATTACATTGTTACGAGAGCTTATGCCGATATTTGTTTATACTGCTCGTTTCATTATCTTCTTAATCAAGTAACAGGTTATCTCCAATCGATAATTTAGTTTAGCATTCCGCCCTTTCAATTTGCTACAGACTCTCCCTCTAGACTCCATTTTGAAAATGAAACACGGCCCACGACGGAAGTAGACTTTTATTGGCCGCTTTCGCACGCTTTTTGTTTTCAGCGCTGTTCCATTTGTTGTTTTTTCCACCTGTCCCGGGAATAAACAGGCATTACGGAAGCCGGCACTTGTTCGGGAATAATCCTACGAAACGGGATTTATGGAAGCGTTTGCCCTACACCGTGTTCGCTCTCTCAAGCACGAAGCAACGATTGTGATTCGGCCCCTTTGATGAGAAATATCCTGTATAGAAAGAAAATACGTTAGCAAAATTTAGTAAAAAAACGTGTTTTCTTTCTCATTTTCCCTTTGTTTGGATTTCCAATGGACCCACAATATCTTGTTAATGCGTTGTGCTGACCCTTATGTATGAGAGTCAAGTATAAAGTCGGAAAACCAAGGAATAAAGTAGGTTGAATCTAGCAGGTGAATGCTGGTAATTTGTTTTTATTTATTTATTTAACACTTTATTTATGGTACATACAATTTATATGCATATCAGGGCGGGCCTTAAGGTAATTCTTCCCAAACCTTTCAGTTGAGAAAATTTCAAGTACATGTACCTTTTAAATCTTACGATTTTATACAAAATTAAAAACAAAGATTAATAAAATAAAACAAATAACACTTTACTATGAAGTAAGGAGAGGGGATGGTAAGGAAATAACAAAGAGAAAGAAACAACTCAAATATTTGATTGTGATATTTCAATCTAGATTTAAATGTAATTAAGGAAATGGCGTCTCTAGCATTAGTGGGTAGATTATTCCATAATTATGCAGCTACTACTGTTAAAGGGGAGCCAAGAAAATTAGAGCAAAGAAAGGGTATTAAAGGGTTCTCTCGTTACTAAAACGAAGAGATGTTGTTGAAAGTCTCTCAGGTAAACAGGCGAAGTGTGATTATTCCAAATATTGCGAAGAAGTGATAAAATGTGAATGTTTATTCTATGCCTGATACTCAGCCAGTGTAGTTTATTTATTTATTTATTTATTTATTCACACTCTTTATCAAAATACAAATACAGTTGCGTGCGGTATTCGGTTATTTGGCGAAATTAGCGATAATTAAAGATACAACGTATACTAACATTCTGCAATCGTTCCAACTTATCAAGCAGTTCAGAATTAGGATCGAAATTATGTATGATCGATCCACAACTGCCGCAATACGTGCATTATGTAAGGCGGAGACAAGCATTATCGACAAAACAAAAAAAGAAGTGCTGCGTTGGTTTGGACATGGAGCGAATGGACAGAGAAAAAACGGCTAGAAGGATTTACTACGCGAATGTTGATGTATGTAGAAAAGGTGAAAGACATGGGGCATGTCTAAATTCAACAAAAACTTGAAGATAAACAAACCGAAACCATCGATTGCACTAAACTACACTAAATACTTTTGTTAAACTAAAAACAAAAGCACAATTTCGAACGCCTTTGTTCCATGGAATAGAGTTGGAACGCTTCTCCAGTGAATTATTACCCTGAGGTTCTGTGCGTAAAATATAAGTTTAAGGGATAAGTTCGTAGCGTTTTTATGAAAGAGTTTTATTTGATCAAAAAACAATAATTTTAAGAATAAATTAATTAAACATGCACTATCCTGGATTCAAACTAAAGATATGAACTCTTTTTTTCTATGATTTATTTTGTTGCCCTTTAATAATAAGGAATATTTTTGTGTTTTTTTAAAAATATTTTTTATTTCCTTTTTTAATAACTAAAAAAAAATGCCGTATAATTTTTTACAGAATATTTTACATTTTCTTTCTTATGTTACACAAAAATTATAACTGTCTATTATTTATTATAGGAGCAAAATTCATTAACATTTTCTTGTATACCCACGAACAGGCCATGCCTTTGTGGGATTTTTTGTTTACCATTTTTACTATTAATATGTATTTCATTGCAGTGTAATTATGCTTTATTTTTTTAATATTCTGTTTTATCACTTATGTTTATTGTAAAAAATAAATAAAATAACAATATATTCGCCGTTGCTGTTCACGACTTGTTTCCACCTCTCAACCAATTCGTTGTCAAAGATTTTGTGGAGTCAGTTTTTGAGGTCTTCTTTGTCGTTGAAGGTAATGCCTCTCATTGGTTCGACATTGAGCGGAACAGATGGTAATTGCTAGGAGAGTAAGGCAGATGCTGAAAAACCTCCCACTCTAGAGCTCTTGGAGTGCGGTTTTGAAGACTTGTGCAATATGGGGCCTGGCGTTGTTGTGAAGGAGAATGGTTTAGCCTTGTCGATCGAGTCTCTTCAGCTAATTTGCCTAATTTACGCGGCGTAGTTGGGCAATATAAAGTCCCTTGTTAAACGTACTGTTTCTCTTGAGTATCTCCCGATGCAACATATCCTTCCAGTCCTACCAAACGCAGATCATGGTTAGAGGTCTTGCTCGACTTTTGGCTTCGGCGTATCACTAAAAATCAAATGATTCAAAACCATGATGATTACAGTATAGCAAAAAGAGTTCTTCCGAATAGATAGAAACACTTAAATGCTACGAACTTATTCCTTAACCCTAGAACTAGAGCAAGACAAGTAAGGACGAAAGTTTTATTTTCGTTAACTTTTTTTCAAACCCAAACTGTGTTAACAAATTACAACAGGGATGTAGAATACCTTAAATAAGGGAATATGGAAGTCTAGGCTTTAAAATGGCTTATGACCCGTCATTGGCTGGTTTAAGTGGCCACTTTACACACTGTGTAGCATTCACCATTTTGCCTATGTTTAAACATCCATATTTCTTCATTTTGTATTATATTTCTTCCATTTGTTGATTTTAGTGAAGTAAAAGAGCTGAAACCTTCATTGTTGTAAAGAGATTCATCTGACTGAATTATTTCACAAACTAGGCAACGCCTGAAAACAATATTTCAATTTTTAAACTTCTTCTTGGACCAGTTGGTTTCATTACAATATTTGAGTTTGTCCAAATGTTCGTAGACAAAAGACTGGATTTCACTCTCTCGGGAGTAATTAAGATTAACAAATTACAACAGGGATGGAGAATACCTTAAATAAGGGAATATGGAAGTCTAGGCATTTACAGGGCTTATGACCTGTCATTGACTGGTTAAAGTGACCACTTTACACTTGTTTGTTTTGAATAAAAGGATATTTTGTTTTAAAGGTAATCATAGGAAATGTACGCCTTCTTGAGCTTTTTGCTAGGTAGCCAAAAAGACAAGTTAATGGGAATTTTTATTCATCCATCCTTGTAACTAGTCCGTTTTTATAGGAAACAAAAAAGAAATAAAACATTTACAGTGTCCGGTTTAATTAATTTATCTCTGTTTTTCGTTATTTAGTACGAAGGGGGAGTAATTGGGGCACATAAACATTTTACGACGGCTGCTTCTTGTGACTATAATGGCCTAGTGACTTGCGCCTAGCGCAGGGATCGCCAAAAATATTTTTCAAATGTTAAATGGTAAAGGAAGATTATTTAAAAAAATATATTTAAATCTTTAATTTTGTGGTTATTCGTGGGAATTAAAATTATAATTAAAACACTTTGGGAATTCTCAATTGAATTGAATTGAGCCAGTCATAGAAAAGTAAAACTGAGATAATATCACTTTTATGAAAAGAGTGAATAATTAAATCTACTGAACAGATTTAATGTTTTTTTCCTTGACAAATAATATAATAATACGTTCGTTTTTTTATAACGTTACCTGACCAGTTTTAATGAGTTTTAAAGTCTGGCTGACCACACAACCTAAAATATGCATTTTGCAGAAAACAGCCAGCTCTAATATTGAATGATACCACATTTAAACTATGAATTTATGAGGTGACATTCTGTATTAAAACATTTTTTTTTACAATAGGTATTTTTAAATAATTAGATTTATAAAATCAAAATACTCATGTATTTATTTATCCAATTTTGGTGACCATTTTCAACGAGTTGTAAATAACTCACTATTAGAAAATGGAAATCAAGTTAGGGTAGAGTAGGGTTCAAATCATGGCCCTATGATCTGTGAGTCAGCAACACTAGTTACGGGACCACAACCCGATTTTGAGTTATATGAGGCTGAGACAAGCATTATCGACAAAATCAAGGAAGTAGTGCTGCGTTGGTTTGAATAAGTAGATCGAATGGACAGCGAAAGAATGGTTAGAATTTAATTAAAGATTTACTATGCAAATGTTAATGCAGAAAACGAGGAAAACCAAAAAAGACATAGCAGCATGACCAAACTCAACAAATAAATAAAGGACATGTCAAAAGTCAGAATAATCGGCGTGCGTGCATGAGAAGATGTATTAATGTAGAGAAAACGAGGTCTACATGTTAAGACATTGTAATATGACATTCCATCATCTCTGCCTACCCCTACGGGGAAGCAAGTAATGATTTGTTAGGTTGTTAAAGACATCTTACTTCAGTCGTGAACAGTCAAGTAGCTTGTGACTGTCCAGGTGGGCGGCTGCCGGGTGGTAGCGCACTTTGTAGACCCACAGCCATCTTTTATCTTTCTCTTCATAGTAAATAAGTCTTGGGGGGCGCAAAATTCAAATCTTGCCGGGGCGGTCATAACTATAGCCTCAACGGAAATGGTAAATCATTCAACACCATCATCATTCTCCTCTACGGATGCGAATCTAGGCACCTCGCTAGGGTCCATAACAGAAAAATACTGAGTTTCGTGAAAAGGTGTCTCAGAAGAATCTTGGGAGTGCGGAGGTTAGACTTTGTGAGGAATGAAGTAAGAAGAGAATGGACTTAGGGCAAACTTAAACGATATGGTTTACTGAAACGATATGGCCACATTCTACGGATGCCTTCCGAGAGTCTCAACCACGCTTGCTTACTTTACAAGGCATCAGGTTCTCGATATCCCGGTCGTCCACTGCTGGCGGCCTCCATGGTGTAGTGGTCAAGACGCTTGACTCACGCACGGAAGGTTCCGGGTTCGATTCCCGGTGAGAACACAAAAATTAAAATGTGACAAGCCTGGGTGCTCTGTGATGTAATTCACCACTGTAATTAGGCCTCCTGGCCTGTTGTGGTGCAAAAAAAAAAATGTGATGAAAAAAAATGTGACTGTTCGTCGACAGTTTATATCAGAACTGCGGAACGTGAATTTGTTTTCAGAGGACGAACAGGAGCTGGCAGAGATGCACGAAAGCTCTTTTTGGATACCATACGTTCCAACTAGGGAGCGGACATGGAATGATGATGATGATAATTCTAAACTTTGGGCCTGCTGATCCCGAATCTACGCTACCACAGAAACGAAAGCTACCCTTCGGATATTTTTATCTGTTATGTTATCCATAGTGTTAAAGTGCTTTATCTATTTAGTTTATTATTATTTACTTTTTAGCACGAACATATTACAAATTTATTATTATGCTCAATGTTTGTTTTTGTAAATTTATTGATAATTTTAAGTGGCCAGAATTACACACGTCCATGTACTTTGTAGCTGCAAAACGATTAGTAATCTAGCTTCAATAGCTAATGTTATCAACTATCAAATATCCAAATTTAGTAAATGAGGTCTAGAATTCCAACCGTCCATGCGCTCAGTAGCTGCAAGACTTGTTGTAATCTAACTTCTATTTTTAAATTTAAATTTGTTTTTTATTCATTTTTTTGTCAAATAAAAAATAATAAATGTAAATAGGGACAAGATTTCTTATTGTCTATGCACTCTGTAGCTGCAAGACGTGCTGTAATCTAGCTCCTGTATATCATAATTGGAGACGAGGAACAAGAATCCTAACCGCCCATGCGCTCTGTAGCTGCAAGACGTGGTGGGGTATTTATTTATTGCGCAGCGCCCTTGAGGTGATTTTCACAAAAACGGCGCTCTATAAATTATCCAAATATATATATATATATATATATTGAGTCTCGATGTGTGTGGCTGTAAAATGTACCATTATCGAATAAAGCTATTTCTAAAAATATGTTTCCAAACCGTTTGTTGTCTATAACTGGCCTGGAAAATAGATAGAGGATGACTTCGGAGCATTATTTTAGGATCTTTGCTAGTTTGTCTTACCCCCTAGATATAATATAGAGTTTATGTTATTATTATAATAATATTTATACTGCTAAAGTTTTGCGCGCACAACGAGGAGTTCTGTGTTAATTTAACTTAAGTAAACTTTTGATTTAACCACTGCGCTAAATGTTAAAGATTAAATTAATATGAACTGAAATGTTTTTGATATATTTTATTGTTTTAGATGATTAAATAAAAGCAAATTTGTGTTTCTAACTACAAAATATTTTTATTTTTGGTATATTTGTTCTCGTGATATATTGGTAGGGCGTTTGACTTTCATACATAAGATCCTTGAGGAAGACCTGGATTATAAACATTATCTTCATCGTTTCCCCTTCCGCACTCAGTGATGCGTGACATATACAGTTCTGTGTGTGAAAAAGAACAACAACTCTGGACGAGTATTTTTAACTCGACGGCTGCTCTCAGATAAAAAATCATAATGGAAGAAATCGAGTAGAGATAAGTGTCACTTTCCACATTATCCAGCCATTTTAATTTTGGTCTGACTCTGCTTCGTCTGCCATCCGTTATGCAATAAAGAATCTTCTTTGGGGTACGTTATCATTCATTCTGTGCACATGGAATAACTATTGTAATATTCTTATTTTTATGGATTGTTCAATATTGAGTTCGCAATACAGTGCCTCTAATTCATGATTAAATCGACTCCTCCACACTCCGTTTTGCTTGACAGTACCAAATATCTTCCTTAATATTTTTCTTTTAAATACTAATACAATGTTTTCATCTCTTTTGGTCATAACCCAGAATTCGGCACCATATGCAATGACCGGTCTGAGAAGAGTTTTGTAACTAATGGTCTTAGTTTTTCTAGTGAACTATTTGGATTCGAGATGTTTAAACAAGCCATAATAACATATCTTTGCTGCCAATAGTCATGATCTAATCTCGGTACGATATTTGTTGGCATTAGTTATTTTAGTATCTGAATATATAAAGGAATTGACATTGTCTATGTGGTGTGACCCAACGTCAATTGCCTGCTGTGCATAGTTTATTTGTGACTTTCTTGCTAACACATATTTAGTCTTAGATGTATTTATTTATAGATCCATGTAACTTGCAGCCATGTCTAGATTTAAGAAATCATCTTTTAATCCTAGGATAGTTCTGGAGATTATGTCTAGGTCATCTGCATAGGTTAATATCTGGTTGGTCTTTCTAAAAATAGTTCTGTTGTTTCTATTCCTACATCTCTTATGGATTTTTCTAGAGCAATATTAAATAACAGGCATGCCAGTGCATCACCCCGCCTTAGACCGCTGTTCGTCTGGAATGGATCTGATTTTGTGTTTTGGACCTTCACCATGCATTGTGTTTTAAACATTATCATCTTAGTAAATCGTATTAGCTTTTTAGGAATCTCCAAATACAGCTTCAATCTCTTGATATTGTCACATATCCCTTGAGGGCCCATCCAACAATACCATATTGTAAAAAATAAATTATACTCATAAGAGTATTGTAAAAAATAAATTATACTCATAAGACATAAGTCAGCCAATCAAAGAATAATTCATGATGATATGATATTCAGAGTAGTATGATTTTGAACATGCCAAATGACAGACGTAAATACTAAGATTATAATTGCTAGTCACCTTTGTCATAATATCAACCATAATTGTCGTAATTTTTTGTAACATTAAGAATCCTCATCTTATCGTTATCCTGATGGTTAAAATTTTCTTCCCCAATAACATATTTTATTTACGAATGCTTCCATTGAAATATTGCTTATATTCATTTTACAATACATCACCCTCATTTCACTGTCACTATCAATCATTATTGTGAGATATACATCATAATCTCTTCTATAAATATCAATACTTAATCAATTTCCGATTCCTGATAATAATTTTCTTCCATTATTATCAATGAAATATTACTTTGAGTTTCTCGTTTCATATTTTATTCTAAACTCCAAACACTCCGCAGAAGCACACGGCTGACATTATCTTTATGCATAAAATATAAAGTAACTTGATAAATTGTCCTACGTTTCCAAAACTTATTGATTTTAGAGTCTCAGTAACCGGAAGCAAACACTTTTTTTAAATTCCTAAATGTTCCACAAATTCGTATCCAAACTCGTTTGTAAATAGAACCCGCAATATTATGTTACTATCAATTTAATCATATAGATATTAATTATATGTTTTTAACTTAGATTAAAAATTAAATATATAAAACAGTGGTGATGTTGTGCCTTGAATCCGAAGTCTACATATGTGCTGTACTGTATGTATGTACTGTGATCTTAAGATCTTCAGACTTATTCAAACTCCTTTTGACTGTTCGATTGTTCAAAGAAATTAGGATAATCTTGAGGCCTGGTGCACAAGAAATTATCTTTTCTTAACGTGGATAATTGTCATGGAATGCGGTTTTCTCGAATCGAATATTCATTGGTTTTTCAACATAGCATCAGTAATACGACATTTACTCTTGTAAAGAAAAAAAAAGATCTAGGTGTCATCTTTGATGATAAATTAACTTTTGTTTCCCATATGAATGAGCCACAAAAATCCTAGGAATTGTTATCAGAACAACAATAATGTTCAAGTCTGCTGATGCATTAAACATATTATAAATGACCCTTGTAAGAAGCCAGTTAGAATATGGGTCCTCAGTTTGGTCTCCTCATTGTGTTACCCATATTAACAGTACGGAGAAGGTCCAACACAAGTTTTTAAGATTTATAAATTTCAAACTAAGCATTTTGATTGTAGAGCTTAACTAGTAATGTTTAATGAAGCAGTTAAAATTAACATGTATTAGTTATAGAAGGGAAATTTCAGATTTAGTGCTGATTTTAAAGTTATTAAATAATGTTCTTGACAATTCCAAACTTTTAAATTCTGTGAATTTTTATATGAGACAGCGTGAGACGAGACAAAATACTTCTTTTGCTGTTTGTTTGCATAGTTCAAACTATGCCAAATACTCACCTTTTCCGCGGTTCCACATGTTTGCAAAAAAACATAGATTTATTTTATTTATCTTTATACCAATTAAAATCATTACTTTTTAATCACTTCTTTTCTAAATTATAAAAATGTACTAAGTGTTATACTTGTTTAACTGTTTATGCTATGATCGCCTCTGTTACTTCAATACTTTTTTTAATCAAACCGTTTATTTATTGTTAATTTGCTCCATACCTATGTTATAATTTTTTATTAATTTTTTCTTTATTATTTCCTTATTTTCTGCTGATTTTATTTCATGTTTCTATATTTTTTATACTGTGTTAAGGTGTTTTGTTTTATTATAATTGTTTTTCAATATTATTTTATACTTTGTTAAAGGCGTAAGCCGTCGAAATAAATAAATAATAAGAGTACACTGTATGGTTACTGGTCAACTATATTCGTTATATATTATATACGGTGTTTCAGAGCCAGACCGCGAAACTTCAGATGAACATTCCAAAAGATAAACTTTTTAAAAACGCATTTTTTCTTGTTTTTTTTTTCATACAATTTGAAAATGATATAGCACAGCATAACGAGATAATGAATTTGAATATTTGAGAATTTGAATTGCTTTTTTTAATTCGTACCAGAAATCATTTTAAATTGGGACTGCGCAGGTGTGGACTTAAATTTTTAATTCTTGGCCTCTCTTATATGGAATTGTATGAATTCGCTGCTTATTTAAAAAACTACGCGATGCGCTGAGATTTTTTAGACCAGACCACAAGCGCAGGTAATTTTGCCCGCGGCAAGGAGTCGTTGTTTATTGGGGGTGTTCTCGTCACATTTAGAAATTTGATTCGATTGTTTGTTGATTCTGTCACAGATCGTTGCATTAAACGACCAACTAACATTTTAATTTGTTTATTTTAGTAAGTAATTTTATGTATTGTTTTTATTAATATCATTATGATTTTTAAAATATTCTTAAGGTAAAATTAAGGGAGCCAATATAAGTTCTATGAACGGACAGCGCATGCTGCCTCGCCCTATGAGATAACGGCGCACTATTGAAATAAAGGTCGGTTTCGGATCAAAAGTCAACAACTCTTTGATTTTTACAGTTATATTAAAAAAATAAAACACCAATATAAAATAGTCTTAAAAGCTTCAAATGAAATATTTATTTTTACGATATTTTTATTTTTATACAATAAAATATTCAAAATAACATTGAAAACATAAAAAATAGTGTTCATTTGATTATAATATGTATCCAAACTATTTATATAATATCGGTGGGTTATTATTATTATTATTATAAAATCACAAATACGTATCAATAAATGATTTGATAGTGAAAACTAATATGAAAATATTTTTCATAAATCGTCAACATTTGAAAGTTTTTGGTTTTCTGACTTTTATCACATTTTTATAGTAACTTCGTGATGGGCAAATTTTGGCAGCTAATTTTAAAATATGTTTTTTATGAATGTCTAGACGACAAAACAACATTGACACAACAAGCATGGGGAGAAGTGAGCGACAGTCAAAAGTCTCGATGAACTTTTTCTACTTTTGAATATTATTATATTGTATAATTTTAAATGTATATATAAAGAAAAATATCAAAATGTTTTAGTTATTTCATAATATTTAAAAAATGAATCTTTCAGAAATATATAATACTTTATATCTATTCCTCCAAAGTTTAATGTAAAAATAACTTTTAAAGTGATGAAGTGAACAGATTAATAATGGCATCCGTAAAAAATACAAATTGTGGCATTGAAAAAAATGTATTATATTTACTTAATTTAAAATTCTAACATTGCTCTATAGTTTGACTCTTACACTATTTAAAAAATATATTGAAATGTTTCAGTAGCAACATTGGTAAAAATCACTTATGATATGCCGTTGTTCTACCATTTTCTATAGTGCGGCGTGATGGTACATATGTTTGTTTGTGTATAAGATCTATCATTGGCTGGTTAAGTTATAATAATTTGCGCTCTGTCTAGATATATACTGTGTTATAAGTTCTGTAAATGCTAAGACTTTCATTTTCTCTTATCCAATAAGTTTCCTCGTTTCTGTAAGGATATCTTTCTTGTGAGATGTTGATCCAAAAGACAGCACGATTTCAAGAACCAGCTTGAGAAATTTCGTCCCAGATGTAAAATGTCTTATTGTTAATTTGTATTATTAATTTCCCGCAGCGTTTAAGGGGATATGACATGTGTTAAGATCGCGGTATCCACATCACACAGAAATTACCTATGGTGACATATTGTTGGTTTTAGGTTTGTTGATGAGGGTGGCCGTGACTGGGTGTATGGCTGGGGGCGTCTGCTCCAAGCGAAGCGATGGGATTAATTGAGGCAGAGTTGATAGTAAATTATACTTGTCAAATCGACAAGAGCAGTCTAGGAATAAAAATGTTCAATGAAAATAATCAAAATTTTAATGAGGGTCTATGAAATACAGTCAAGTAAAAAAAACTTTTTTGGACTTATCAGTAGCATGAAAAATATTTTTAAATGTTAAGTTTCCGCGCAAATGGTTCATTGTATTGGCCACGCCTCTAATACGTCACGATTCAGTTAAACTTTGATCTTTGTTTGTGACCTTTTCAATTTAAATAGAACATCGTCACGAATCTTGACGTCACAATTGTCAAGACCGAACATATCGCGTTTTTGTAAAGACATGTTTTTGAACATTTTTTGAGCATTTTTCCGCTATTTCCAAATTGATTTTAAAATACAATTTATTTTTCAAAATCCATTTTAAATGTTTTTATCGACATTCGTATCCTGTGATTTTCCCTATTAGGCTTGCAAACTAAAATTCTGAATTTTCAGAGCCCATCAAACTTTATAATCGCTTTCCTTCAAAATGTATCTTTCCACTGGTTACACCTTCATTTTTAATCCTTTATGTACCAGAAGCGAGATATCTTGCACCCATGCGCGTGTGCGGTATTTACATTTGCATGTAATATCTAGAACATATTTTACCTTCAATTTAACACACTCCCTAAAACGAATAGAGAGATAATTTCTCTAGCAAGACCAGCAAAACTAATCCTTATTAACAGAATTTTCCTTTCTCAATAGTATACTAAAATGTGTTAGATTTGTCTGGCATTTAAACGGCTAATAAACGCTGCGCTGGCTCTAAAACTGATAATAAATCGACATATTTCATGAAACATGTGTTTATCTTGCAATGTGACACGGGCACAGCCTAAAAAGTCTGATTAAATTCAAAAATTTGTAAATAAGTGTAATTTCGAATTAATAAATATTTCTTCGTTGCACGTTAAATACGACTTAGGCAAAAATACTTACGAAATTGATTCAAATAACTAATCGATTTAGTTTTTACCGCTCTATCTTCAAAATAATAATTTTGTTAAAATAAGAAATAGTTATTAAAATACAAATCGAATTATTTTTCGGCATCCGAAGTCATGCACATTAAAAACGGTTTATGTAACAACGCCGCACATAAGTCATTTTTAACGTGCGGTATATTTTGTATATGCCTGCATAAGTCGAATTTTACATGCGCGTCGGCTGTCGTTTCTTTGTCGACTCTGGAGATTAGCATGTTGTGATCAATGCTTTCGTATTTTATAACTCGTAATAATTGCTTATGTTTGTTTAATCAAATAAGTCGAATTTTAGTGAAAAATAAATAAAATTTGCCCTAAATATCACTCAACAAATCAACAGGAATTCGCTTCAAAACAGGCGAAAGCCAGCTGTCAAAATAAAAAGGAGCATTTTTCTGTGTAATGTCGATCACCAATTCACCCAAAAAAATCGTTTATATTTGAATGAACACCCCCGCTGAAAAGGTTAAATGACGAAAGAAAGATAATAATGATTCGAAGTCATTGACGATAAAAAAAATAATACATGATTTATATTGGTCGTTAATAGTCCATTTCATTTTCATTTCTTAATTACGTGAAATTTGTTTAATACAGTAAAATAACATATTTTGTAATATCTAATGAAACACATTTATAATATTTTGTGTTTCTGTTTGTTGTAGGCCGAAGAGTGGTTCTATGCTGTTGTACAGCAGGAAAAAGGTGAGATACAGAAGAGATGGGTACTGCTGGAAGAAGAGGAAGGATGGGAAGACCACGAGAGAAGATCACATGAAGCTGAAGGTCCAGGGAACTGAGGTTAGTTAATAAAATACTCATTGAAACTCATGGCCTTGTGAGCAGCTCGATGATTTAAAACATGTATGAGTTGAAGTACTTTCTTATGATGGAGAAGGTTGAATTTTTGTGTGCACATAAGTCTACATAAATATAATAAAAGAATTTATATATATTTCATTTATTTCCAGCATGGCTGTAATGTCTCACTGGTCTACACACGTTACTAGACTTGATGTATTTTGGAAGTTGTATTTTTTGTTATCTTTAAATTGATATTTTCACACCGGATTTGATACGTAAAGTTTGTACAACTAAAATGGATATTAAATACAAAATTATCCATGCTACGCGAAGAATTGATTTCCGCCACTACAGCAATAAATCTGTATAAGAGAGAGCACGGAGATAGAACTCATAACAAGGAAGACAAATACGCTGTTCTGTGGCCAGTGTTTGTGTGAAACAGATTCAGTCAGTTATTAACAATGTTTAGGAACGCACGCATGTAAAATGAGGGCGTTTTTAAATTTATTTTGCTATAACAAGGCTAAATTAAATGTTTATTTTTATAAATTATGGAAAAGGAATTATTAAACAGCATGAAGACTTATCGTAACTCACTTTGGACGAAATCTTATTTTGCTTTAACAGACCTAAATTTTTTGACTATTTTTTTAAATGATGGAAAATAGAATTTTATATTTTAATATCCGTATTTCAAAATATCTTGTCTTATGCTTAATGTAACACAGCAGAGGGATTTTTCAGCAATCCTTTAAATTTTTTTTTTTAATTTTTTAATCTGTAAGTTAGTTATTTTGACATTCTTCTATGAAAACGAAAGATGTTTTTTTGTTGTTTTATATGAAAAAATTGACTTTGCACTATTGGCGGATTTACTGGAAAAAAACAAATAAATTATTAAGGTGATGCGGTGGCAGAGCACTTTCATAAATATATATTTGAACACAGTTTTTTTTGTCACTCTCTCGAGTATGCTTCCCCGATACTGTCCCAAAAAAACAACTGCACGTTAGACTGATTATGCCCAACTAAAATGACAGAATTGAGGTCTCGTATTCCCGGTTTCCGAACTCCAAAACTAACCGATTTTTTTTTTTTTTTTTTTTGTGTTGTTACCTTTTGCATTTTTTAACATATTTATCATAGGTGGATACCGTGCGTCAAAATACGGCAGATTGAACTGGGCTCTTTTAAGAATTATTGGATGCTCCTAAATTCTATAAGTTGTAATTTATCAAAAAACAAATCGATAGAGACACGTCAATGATAAGTATTTATAGTGCGTGTATCATTGCTCTATTACCATAATCCAGGGAGAAAATACGGGAATGCGTTTGTAAGAAGAAAAGTCAGACCGCATTTCCTCTTAAGAGTTAACGTTAATTTTCGATTTCACGATTTAACGATTTCTCTACATTTCGTTTCATTAAGACGTCAAAACCATTACAGAAATCTAAATTGCTAATGGTACATTATTAATTTATGGTAGACCGTACGGCATCTTAGCTTTCCTACGCTCTTAAGGTAAACTCATATCTGTTTATGTGTTAGCCGTAGGAAATGTTAAGTGGCGAGATGTTTACTTATTATACCAAGGGCCTTACTTATAAATCGGGTATAAAGTTAAGCTTGAGAATTATAGTGGTAGGATAATGATGGTATATCAAAATGTATTACTTATAAACCTCGCATAGAGTTAAACTCGGTTTAAATCTGGGATGGCGACCATATAAACTTATTCCTGCATATTATGTGGTATAACGCTGGAATAAGCACGAGATCTGTCAAAAGTCATATTTTTCGGTACCTAATCAAAATGGACAGATTGTAAGATATTTTTTTTCAATTTTAAACAATTTTGAAGTCCTTCGACCTTCTTCAAGTGATTTTTAATTATTTGTTTTAATTATATCTGAAATGCTTTGTCTGTATTTTAATTAATTGTGATAAAAGAAGAAACACGAATAAACTAAAGAACTCGTTTTTACCTTCTCCTCTTCTTCATTATTTTGATTTCTTTTTTTAACGGTTTTCTCCGTGTTCTATATTACGCTGACAGTAGTCTTGATTTGACTTTGACGTTTGCTTGTTGTTGTTATAAAAGTTACTGCGCACGCGCACATATTAGTATTGACTGTTTAAAAAAATTAAGCATGAAATAACCATTGAATTGTTATTCCAGGTAACAAATATTTTTTTAAGTAAGCTTTTTTTATATCGGTTATAAATAGTTAAATCAGGTATAGTTTTTTTCTAAATGTTAACCTGGTATAAGGAAATCTGATAAGTAAGGCCCTAAATGTTTACATTATATAGCACAATATAACAGCATTACAATTTTAATAATGCTTTCCCAAGAGAAGTCTCAACGTCATAAAATATTTTAACATCCGAAGCGATACTACTTTATTTATGTTTTTATATTTTTATTGTTTATGCAAAGAAATTGCTCTATTCACCGGCATAACCATTGACATGTTAGTTCTGCACAGTGGTTCCATATATTATGTTTTGTCTTCGTGCTTGTGGCATCCTCCCCACATAATTCTTCCCACCGCCACCGGTACATAGTGTGGACATTTCCCGTTGGTTTGCTTTTGATATTTCGCCATTTTCCCATTTTACTACCTCGCGAGCCATTTCCGAGCGCGGATTGTTCCAATGGGCCGTATAAAGGCACTCAATATTGGAACGACGCCGTATTTAAAACCATATTTTCCCTTCAAAAGTATGAACAAGCTTTGTCGCTACAATATGTATTATATTGGGTGTTAATAATGACGTTTTCGCATCATCTCTGGTTTGGAGGCACGAAACATAATGGGTTTATTCTACTTTACTAACAAAAATTGGAAGTTCAGTGCTGCGGGAAATGAGATTTATAAAATGTTTTTTTGCACGTCATAAAAATTAGAACATTTAATTATCCAGCGAAGTTTCTCGAAAATGTACGAAAATAATAATCGAAATTAACTACTTCACAACTTCTTCCGAATCAACCAATCTTAAGAGTGCTGTTATAAATTTCTAGTTTCCGGGAAGCCAACTCACCGGCGAGCACTTGTGATGCCACGGGTGGACTTATTTCAAAATTACAAAACTTTAGAAAATCATAGCGCTGATGATACGATACATAAAATTACAAGTTTTTTTTTTTTTTCAAAAATATTTACAAAATAGTCTTAAATTAAAGTCCTGCTGAGTTGCATACATACAACTCGTCAGCAGGTTCTTATAAATTTCATCGATTATTTACACTTAACCTACATTAACAGTAATTTTACTTGAAAAACATTACATATTACATTATGAAAAACTAAAAACTATCACTAATACAAAAAACTTTTTTACAGTAACCATAATTTGAGCAAACGTCTCACTCCTATTTTATTGCAATATCTATTAACAGCTAGCCCTTCCATACTAGTAAACCTGGTGTTATAATCATATACAAACTTGTGTTTATACTCGGAGCGCGACGCATGCTGACTAATTAATTTGTACCAAAGTAGAGCCCTAACAGATAATTTATTTACAGATTTATATATCAATGATATTGAAATATTGTGTCTATTGGGCGCTTTACATATTATATTTTCTGATTTAAAATTGAGGGTATGATATATTAAGGAAGTGAGATTTTAGCTGGGATCTGAACTGACTGGGACCATCGATAAATCGTAACTTTGAAGGCAATTGGTTCCATCCAGAGGGGCCGGCAACGGCAAAAGCACGATCTCCGAATCTAGTGCTTGGGGAGCGCCGGATTTCGACAAGTTTTCCACGGCCTGAATCAAATGCTGAGCTAAGAGAAGATTTTATTTGCCAGTATTTTCTTTAATATAAAGGTTCCATAGGTATCTTGGAGCCATTTCATAAAGGGATTTGAATACTGTCCAGATATATAAACCACTGTACTTCCTCATTCAATGTTTAAAAAATAAAAAAAATGGACTGAAATTCGTTACTCTTAATTGAAAACTAATAACTATTGACTTAATTCTAATCTTAATCCCCACTTAAAATACTTTTGGTTTCCCGAAAATAAAGTTTCTCGTCTTCTTGCCGGGATACCTTATTCACTGACAAGCATTTATATTTCATTATTTACTCTACTATATCACTGCTATACCTAGTTATATATTTTTTTTTAAATCAGCTATATATTATTATCAGCAATATTTTGAGTTTGTCCAAATTATTGTAGACAAAAACTGGATTTCACCCTCTGCGGAGTTATTAAGATAAACTTATTAGATGAGATATGGGTGACATTTTAGAGAAGGAAATATGGAAGTCTAGGCATACTTTTTTTTATGTTTTCAGGCGTTGCCTAGCAATAATTCAGTCAGGTGAATATCACCCCCATAAGTAAAATTTTCAGCTCATTGACTTCACATCAATCAACAGATCGAGTCACACCTTAATTTTTAGCACGCATTGTGAGCTCCGCAAGTTTAAATTTTTTTAGCAGCCATACGAGTTTTTTTTTTGTATGTGTAATATATCTTTCGGGGCGTTCTATTTACCCGCTTTTGACCAAATCATTTTTTTGCCCAGTAAAAAGTTTATGTTAATCTAAAAAAAAAAAAATCTTCTTCAAAAATTGTGTTTTTCGAGAACGCTGCCCTTATGGACCTTTTCACACATGCCACGCAAATCCACCCGGCCCGGTAACTTTACCGCGTTCATCCTACAAACGCAAACAAAACGTGTCACCTTTTGTGGGGTGAATCCGGTAGAATTACCACCCGGTTGGATTGGCGTGGCATATGTGAAAAGGGCCTATGGCAGCTTTTATATACGGTTATGTGCGCCCATATAAGACATAAAAAAAGTCCTCGACAGGTGCTTACTAACTAGAACCGTGCATAAATGCTTTAACTTTCATATTTACTTATCTCAAATATTTGTCATCTGTCTGGTTATATTTTTATATATTTGTTGTATTTTTTATTCAGATCTTTTGATAATTTTATTTGTGCTGAGCAGTCTGAATTCGCGCCTTTGTTCGGAATAAATTCCGTGCCGCGATTATCAACGCTATCTTCATCTGTACGTATCGAGACGGTACACTTAACCTCTGTAGTATCTCTATCTACCTTGGTATGTCTACCAACTTATCATCTCGCCAGCATATAATCAAATCCAACCAATGAATGATCCCGAAAATTCAGTCCACGCTCATTACTTCGAAATCGAAAGTAGTTCTCATTTTTATTTTAAATAAGCCTATGTCATAAAAAGTGCCCACTTCAAAGAGATTATAAACTCCAATTCAAGCGAAAAATTCTCGCTTGAACATGATTTTTATTACTTTTGACAAATACCAAGACGGTATTTTTAAAGATCGTCTCGTCGTATTTATCTATCGAGCGGTTACAAAGCCGGCTATTTTAACGTCTCGATACGTACACTCAAGAAGGTAGTTCAAAAATCCATTAAAAATAAATAAATTGGTAGAAATTACACAAAGGAAATAAACTGATTGGCATCTATAAAAAACTAATGTTGTTTTTTAACATGTAAAAACATATTTTGTTTGTACACAAAAAAAAATAATCTTTACATTTTTTTGCACATACATTCTCGGCGAATGCAGCCCTGGTGACGATAAAAAACATTTAAGCTCCCATTTATTTTTCAACTTTATAATTTGAAGATTTAAAGAGCTTAAAATATGCTCACTGCAAAGATCTACATTTCGCTGAAAACCGCACATAAATCGATTCAGTAGTTATTCCATCGAGGAACACATACGAACATTGCCTTTTATAGGTATATATAGATTACGATTGTTGATTCATCGACTCTTCGATTTCTTCATTTGTTGATTCTCCGACCACTATACCAATATGTTGATAAACACGGTGTTTGATATATTTATTCATCGATTCAAGGGTATAAATAGGGGAATGTAAATCTAATTCTAAGAATATCAGTAATGTATAATAATACAATGTATGCGAACACGCCATTGGAGGAAATATGTAAAACAACCACAGTCACGGTATATTTAATACAATTAAACAAATTATTATCAGCAATAGTTTTTCTTCTGTCAGCTGACGTCGTGTTTCCGTTTACCCAATTCTGGAATTAATGAAAATCACCACTAGAAGACTGGACTATTATTATATACTGATATCGTCATTTCAAGATTCCTTTTCCGGACCTAATAAAGCACAGGACACTGCATTGGTATACGAACATATTTATTTATTTATTTTGTTCATTAACGCCCAAAAGGCATTTACAAAAAATAAAAATAAAATATACAGAAAAAATATGTGAAATTATTTAGAAAGTATAAAATAAAAAGTCTAACAAAGTAGAAAAAAACAATAATAATAAAGGTATGCAAGAAAGAACAGTAAGCATATGAACAAAAATGTAAAGATATAAGCTTATGAAATAAATTCTGTAAAGCAAACACAGTAAATTACGTGTTACGGTACGCACTAATTTTAGTTAAATTAATAAACAAGCAAGCATATATTGTCGCGAAAAAAAAAGAAATAAAAATATGTATACATGAAATGCGTATTTGCTAATACTACAATGTAATTTAATATAATAGTAAATAATTAAAAAAACAAGTATAATATAACAAGTATTGACGTAAAATGTATGGAAAGTTAATGTCTACTCTAGCGAGAATCTAAACATTAAGCTCCTGCAAGATAGGCAAACATGCTAATGCGTTGGTAATTAGGTTGGCAATAAATACGTACAACAAAGGCATGAAAATAAAAATCCTTTTTTTTCGATTTGTATAATAAATGATTTAAAAAAATACACATGTAAGAGTTTAATACAATAAACTGTATTTTAAAATATATATAGCTCTCATAACATTTGAGTAATATACTCCATAAGGTATCGTTTACACGTGAATAATACAATAGATAAGACCATATAATTTTAACTCGCTCCGTGAACAGCCTCGACCGCGCAGAGCAGAACGTTAGGACAATACAAAAATTCGGCCGCAGTTTACACGTAAGCGCTGCGAAAATGTTTACACGGCGGTGTTTGTTACAAGCGAGTTCACGAAAAGTATTATTTATTTTATACTAAGATGTATTGGAATTGTTAAAGGATGAATTACATACTAAAAAGGTTTTTTTTCTGCCACTATTTTCAGCAGAAAAAATGTGCGGGTTCAAAAGTCACACATCACATCGAGACAATCGCTAGTGTCATAAGGTCCCACCCGCGCGCGTTCACACTAGTACAATGCGGCCGCGCGCGGTGGTGAGGGTAATCATTGTTCCGCAGAGATAGCCTGCCCGACTCAGAACAATGTCCTGTCTTACAAATTGCTGTACACGTGGACGATGGTCGAGTTCTGGAACAGAACGCGTAAACGACTTTAAAATGGGGAATTTTTTATGGCTTTTTAAATATTATTTTTATCCAATTCTTTTCATCTTTTACTTGTATTCCTTTTTACTATCGAATACACCAAAAATGTAGTTTTATTTTTCAGTTTTAACACCATCGTATTGTTAATTTAAATTTTGTATTTGAAACGTGACTCAGCTTGTACTGCGACACACAATAAAATGCAAAAGCTAAAATGCAAAAGTATGTCAAATTGCTCGTTAGTAATTTTGAAAATATTTTAGTACTTATTTTATATTATAAAATTTACCTAAAAACATACGTTCCTTGTGTTTTTCTTATGTGTGTAGGTTTTTTAAGGAATTCATTTCTTAAAAAAAAGGAATGAAAATAGTTAGATAATAACAGATATTCCTTCAAGGTCTGAAACGCTTTTTTATGAGTAGAAAAACGGGCTGTATAAATAGTCTCCCATCCAATCATCGACAGTTTGCCTATTGCTGTAACTTACTACCGATACCAAAATTTATGAACGGATTGCGCCGTGCGTAGAATACTCGGCACTCATATTCGGCCATAAGGATTTTTTTCTAGCGAACCGGCTGAAATATTCCTATAGTTCTTGCGCTGTTCAAGTACAAACACATTTTATGTGACGTATAAATTTCAATATTTCGTCTTTTTGTAGGACATCTTAACTGAAGGCCTCAGGTGCCCCTCAATTCTACAGAATAAGGCAACGACGATAATACTCAGTATACATTGAAATGTTTTTTATAAAATGCTAATAAAATTCATGACTAAAATTTTACATTGTTTTATTTGACCAACGAGCGCTCTTGGTCTTAATTAAATTTAACTAATTTATTCCCATAATGACATAAATACATGATTGACGACAACCACTGCTTGCATTCTCGTATTTTTTAAAAATATAATTAAAATGCAGTTCCATTAAGAAATGTAGAATGTAGAAATATATGTATGTGTTCCAGTAAACCTCAATTTATTTATGAAGTGTTTGACCACCTATAAAGAATTCGTCGCTTTTGTGCAGTGTCTTACAAAATCAATACTAAAAGTAATAGTCACAAGTTCTTACTTAATACTTTTCATGGCAATGTGTCCTATGGGTACATGTGATTTCATTTTTTTTTTTATGAATTAAAACACATGTAAAGGGACTCTAAATGAAGTTATGAAAATGAGCAAGGGATTCCTAAGCCTTTTAGACCTTCAAATATGCAAAAAAAAATATTTCTGCCAAAATAAGGGTTAAAAACAAATTTTTGTATTATTTTAGTAAAACGATAAGTTTGTCACGTCCAGTAAAATGTATCATACACAGAAATTTTCAGTCTTAATTGCTTTTTTCTTATTTAATACTTTTCATTTTAAAGTAAAGATACCAGTGTTGAAGATATCCCAAAAGCAATTAAACCGGTCAGTTAGTCTAGTTATTAGAAACTTGCAAATATAAGTGTCAAAATAAATAACAATAAACTTCGACCAAGAATTTTCATTATCAAACTTGATTGTTCTATTAAAAAAAAGCAAAAAATATTAAATCGAATAAACTTATGACTTGTGCGATTGCTTTCAACAATGATTTTAGTAATATACGAGTATTATATCTTGGAACTTAAATAGGCGTTGTATGTAAAGTTCTTATACGTACAGACATAGATATACGTATCCTTATTCGTACATACATAGATATACGTATCCTTATACGTACATACATAGATATACGTATCCTTATACGTACATACATAGATATACGTATCCTTATACGTACAAACATAGATATACGTATCCTTATAGGTACATACATAGATATACGTATCCTTATACGTACATACCCTCTGGAGAATTCTCCGTAGATCTCTATATTATTCTACTTAATGGTACACAAACTTCTAAGTGGGCTAATTCATAATCCCAGGATCTTAGAGTGCATTTACTTTTATGCTCTCGATAATTTTACCAGAGCTCGACAGAATACGGTCATTTATCCATCCCCGGAGTATAACCCACTTACTCTTGGTTAATGAACACACGTCCTTTAGTAGACTATGAAGTTTTTATTAGAAAATTACCACTGGGTCAGCCCTTAAAAGTTCAAAACACAGTTAAGCTTAACTTTATTTTAAACTTACCTAATATACTAACTCTCAGAAAATGTGAGACCAAAATACATTATAAAAATGTTACTTGATATTTATAGTTTCGGATCGTACTTTTTGTAAATGCCTGAACTCTGAAATAAAGTGTTTTTAATAATGCGCCCAGTGGCGCAATTTTTCGTTTATTTATTTATTCATGCAAACACATATACATTTAAAAAAATATAAAATAACGTATCTCTAACTCTATGAGGCCAAGAGCCCTGTGTTGAGTTGGGATACAACATAATGGAAAGTGGAAGCATGTACATTATAACATAATAGCAAAAATTGAAATAAAAAATTATGACGTAATCATGTATTTCAATAAACATCTGGACACCACTCTTAAAAGTATATAAATCTATGTAATATCTCGCAGCAGTCTACTGCAACGGTCTCTTTCCTTAGACAAAATCCAGACTTGTACGCTTCTCCTGAAAATGGTTGTGGTCCCGTGGCTAGTGTTGCGGACTCACGGGCCGGAGGTCCGAGGTTTAAACTCTACCCTACCCCAAATAGATTTCCATTTTCTAATAGTAAGTTATTTACAACTCGTTGAAAATGGCCACCAAAATTGAAATATTTGGGTTAAATTATAAGAACGCTCTAATTATTGTTATTAAAAAAAAAATTTAAAAAATATGTTCATCCAGGACATTGAACGCTCTTGGAGCCACAAAAGAGAAATTTCTCTGAGCCAAGGTCGTACGTGTTTTTGGTGTTAAAAAATTAAAATTACAGGAAAACATCGTATGAACATTTTGCTGGAATCTCTTCTTGTAACCGCATGACAAGAAATGTGTCAATGACTCTTTTTAAAAAAATTGTCTAAGTATTAATTTTTGTACATTTATTAAGGGGATTATGATAGACGCCGTGCAACCTCCCTAGCCCACTATACCGTAAATTGCCACAGACTGGAAAATAGCGAAATACACAGTTTTGAGAGTGCCAATGTCCAAGATGTTCCTAAGTGAGCAGAATACTTACAGACTTGTGAAACTCTTCTTTCTAACAGGGCTGAATTGATAGGAATACGCTTTTAAAATACAATTAATGAGTGATAAATAGTATTTTTGCAATCCCGAAATCGGGTGAAACGAAATAAATGGTTCAAATTATAAGGAATTTGAAGAAAGAATCTGATTGGGATCCACCAAAAACAAATGCTGATTGTTAATAGTAAAATTCAAACTTTTAATGCTCTAGAGAAGCGCTTCAGCTCTATTGGATAGAACAAAAGCGTTCCAATTTTTTGGTTTGGTTTGGTTTTTAGTTTAACAACAAACGTGTAATTGACGGTTTCGGTTAGCGCTCGCGATTCCTAACCGAAGTACCTATGGCCCGTTGTGTTGCGGTAATCTGTAGCTTAATTCGTTGTCAATAATCATAGAATGGTTTTTCTCCGTATGAGCGACTCCATTATGTTATTACTCTAAGGTATCCTTCAATTGTTTGTAGCATATATGCATGATTTTTAGGATGGGCCGATAATTTTTTTTCCGAATTTTGAAATGAAAGGGGTCTAAAAAGTTGCCTTTTGGATTACTCGGAATGCAAAAAACACCAAAAAAATATTCGATAATACTTTTGATTCTCAACCAGGGCTTGAAGTTTTCGAAAAAGTCGATTTTTGCGCTAAACCAGCTGTCATTTCGTATTCAAGAAAAAAAATCAGTCCAATTAAATTTTATAATGAGCATTATATCTTATTAATTAAGCATCTAAGGGCGTGAGTTGCACTTTGTTTTGTAATAAATGGGTAGCATTGTTTTTGTAAATATTAGCCAGGCGCTCAACGGAATCAGTTCCGTGGAGTGTAAACTTTTTGCATTTAGGTAGTTTTAAAACGTGTTCGAATTTGTAATGTGATTAAGTTAAATATTTACTTAAACAAAGCTACTTATCAATATAGATAATAAACAAAATGTTTAGACAATGATTAACTTTAAACCTCGGTTGAGGGCCATAAGTGGTATGGAATATTTTTTTTAATAATTCATACGTTCAATGTGATTCAAAATGCAACTTTTTAGACCTCTTTCATTTTGATGTCTAAAAAGATTTAAAATACTCCATACATCATCGGCTCATTCTAATGATCGTATAAAGCAGCCCTGGTTTAAATAACGAAACTTAGTAACTATGGGTATGTACGTTTTCGTGTGACTATTTTTTAAAATATTTTACTCCGTAAGGCGGGTATTTTTATTAGTGTCATTGGTGTTTATGTAATGTATGCAGATTGCCGCCTATGTTTCCGTATTCAAACTTCGACATGAAGCCCGAAGATAATTGATTGCACGAAAGAAGACTACGTCCTTCTCCTAATCCTCGATGATTTGAATTCCGGGTAGCATTTCATGGCTGGGAAATGCACCAACTGCTTGGGAAGTTGCCAAGAATCGAGAATATAGAAAATCCCGATGCAGTTAAGCGGCAGATATGACGATAGAGACAATAAAAGCAAACATCGACGTTTGCCAGTATTTGTTGCGGAAACCTGATTTCTGACTTGGTGAAATAAAGACGGTGCCCCTCCTGACTTAAAGGAGAACTGACGATCTTAGATCACGAAGACAAAGATGGTTTTACAATTCAAACAGATAATCACGATCTTATAGAAAAAAAATTGGTCTCTGAAAGTATTAGCGTGAAAATCGCGAGGCGGTAATGAATGTTCTTGCCGAGAAGTAAAAGACGCGTCATATTGTATATTTTTAAATTTAGAATAACCAGCATGTTTTACCTAAGCGATAACAACGTTAAGTCCGAAAATGTCGTTTTTAAGTTAAGTGTGAAGAAATATTCCTGAATACGTGTATTTCTTACCGCGCAATTAATGGCATGATTCGTTAGAATATTCATGAGGACTTAAAATAAAAACACATTATTATAGGAACTATTATGTTTATTTCAAATTTAAGGAATAATAGTGACACAATGATCACTATGCTATTGTTATTTTTGAAAAATTTGTTTTTAGCGTAAACGAGTTAGTTTGTATAATAAGAGTTTGCGAACAATAAATATTAGTTTACCGTAGCGCGTTTTTGTAAATGTTATTTAGATATATTACTTAATAATTTAGTTTTATATGCTTTAGTAATTTTATCATTAAAAAAATTCATACAATACATAACTTAATAAAAATTTAAGTGTAAAAATACATTCTAAATAAATAAACTCTTTTTAATTAAAATCAGATCAGGACAGAAAACTAAGAAACAAAACAAATAAACGTTAGGAATAGCCAGTAAGACAGAACGCCATATCTCTCTGTCTTTGCATACATACCTCGCTTCCTCTACATTCATACATCTTCTCATACACGCACGGCGATTATTCTGACTTTTACCGTCTTCAAGTGATTGTTGGATTTGGTCGTGCCATGTCTCTTTCGGTCTTCCTCGTTCTCTTCATCGATCAATATTCGCGTCGTGAATTCTTCTAAGCGTTCTTTCGCTGTCCATTTGCTCTACATGTCCAAACCAACGTGACACTATTTTTTTTAAGTTGTCGATAATGCTAGTCTCAGCCTTTCATGTATATATTTTTTTTTATTTTATTCGAATAACCTTCATCTACATTTATCAAATATAAATATTCAAAATAAATAACAAATAAGCCAATTTTAGGTTTCCACAAGTAGCACCACAATGAGTTAATATGTATTCAATTTTTTGTCAATCGTTGTCTGGTGGTGTTTTTTTTTTTTTTTTTTGTTTATTGGAAAAAAAATCTTCATCATCGGTGGCGCTACAGCCCGTTGTGGGCCCTGGCCTCCTCCAGAATTTGTCTCCATTCGTCCCTGCACCCTGCGGCTCTTCTCCAGTTCGTCAGGCCAACCGCTCTTATGTCACTTTCCACATTATCCAGCCATCTTAATTTTGGTCTGCCTCTGCTTCGTCTGCCTTCCGGAGTGGTATAAATAATATTTTTTGAAAAGAAATATTAGCGTTCTTATAATTTACGCAAATATTTAAATTTTGGTGGCCATTTTCAACGAGTTGTAAATAACTCACTATTAGAAAATGGAAATCAAGTTGGGGTAGAGTGGGGTTTGAACTTCGGGCCTCTGGCCCGTGAGTCCGCAACACTAGCCACGGGACCACAACCCGATTCAAATTATTACTATGCACGCCAATAAAAAATAAATTTACATAAAAGTAACTTATCAATTATTTATAATTATTTCTATATAACTATTTATGTTTATGTTTCGTTCGTGATATTTTTTCCATATTTTTTATTTTCAAAGTTAGTTTTTGCCGTAACCAAATGAAATAAGGAGTGAAATGTTACTGCGCGCGCAAGTAAACAAGTTTCTTTTTGACGCTCAACTAACGCAAATATTTTTTGCGGATTTCTTTGTATTTTTCATTCGGCTGCGTTAATTCCCATAACTTGGCGTTGTCACTTCATTAATCAGTCAACATTTTATTAAGTTCATAAACACGAGTAAAGTACGCACCCAGCTCGGTGCGCGGAACTGCTTAGGCGGGGCGCACATCAGGCCGAATACGTGAATTACGACGACAAAAGAGGCTCAGGAGTTATAGTTCAAGCTATTTTTTTTTATTTTTTTTTTATTTTTCATTGAAAAACCCTTAAGGGTTACATACATTTAACAACATATTTTTACTTTTAAAATTTCCGTTCTACTGTTAATAATAATATTTTTTACATCTTTTGTAAAGGTTTATGATATTTTTCTGATATTCTCGAATCGTGTTCATGTTTACTTCAGTTTTTTTCAAGTTTTAAGTCTTCGTCTACAGTTAGATCAGTGGCTAACTTATGAATACATTTTAAGGATTCTAGTTTAAAGAGTTTCGTTACATTTCATTATTTAGTTTGTTTAAAAATGTATTTAGTTTCTGTTAGATAGGGTAGGTCATACACTAACTTAAATATTTTATTTTGCTGTCTTTGCAGTCTGTTTATGTCATTTTGATTTCCTGTTCCCCATAGTAGTTGCATATAACATATTTTAGTTTTTACATAGGCTTCATACATTTTTTTTTCCTTTTTAAAAAAAATGTAAATGACTTTAAAACGTTTATAATAATCCAGTGCAAAATGCACCATAAAAGTTTTTTTTACCAACACAACCACAACCACAGCAGTGTGTGATGGCAACTGTTTCTAAGCATAATGCCTGTATGTATCATATCTACACTCTGTTTTTGCTTATGAATCTAGATACTGTATTATTTCTTAAAAAACGTAACGTTTTTCGTACTAAAATAAAATTGAAACAATCAAATAATTTTACTTGCAAACTACCTAGGACTAACAGAAAAAAACAGTTTTGTGTATACAGCAATAAAGTTCTACAATTCACTTTTCAATGACCTAAAAAATATACTTAACATTAACGTACATAAAAAACACCCAACCAAAAAAGTTTTTATATTGTTTTCTACGGCCGCGAGAGTGGTTCAGAACAGCACCGCTGGTAGTCATGCGCTGATCCCGCTCCAAAGAAATTGAAGATTACGAGAAGAAAACCTTGAAGTGATGATAATTGTAATGATAGAAACGATGAGAATGTGCATGTTTTATTATATTAAATAAAAATTATACATATATTATATACACGGGTACACTTCAGAATATATGTGACTTTTTAACTCTATGTGATTTTTTTTCAAATCAGGATCAGAGCACTTCAATCCCAACTAACTCCAAAAGGTATTTTTTCTGAAAGGTAATTATTAAAATATGCTTGAATACGCGTTTGTGATCAGAATATCAAATCAAATCACGCGTTATATTTTTGTCGTTGTAATTTACGTATTCGGCCTTATGTGGGGCGGCGCGGGAGAGGCCCAAGTCCAACAAAGTTCCTAGTTCGCAAAATGGTTTAACTGTACTCGTTTTGCGAGAAGTGAGTGTGGAAAGTCGATGTTATGTACAAAACGACCAAATTTAAGTAAACATGATGTTGTCAAGTAAGGCTCTTATTTAAATACGTATTTTGTTTGAGGAGAAAAAGTACTTGGATGCATCACGTTGGCGGGATGATAGGTTTTATTGGAGTGCATCTTCTTCTTCTTCAGATGTTTTGTCGGGTCCCCCGATGTTGGCGATCACCGCAGCAAAAACATTTATGTGTCGCGCTACTTTTATATTCCGCAGCCAGGACGACTGAAAAGCCGAGTGAACGCGGTCGAAATGCGATATCTTAGACGAATGTGTGGGAAATCAATGTATGACAGGGTTACGAAAGATGAAATCAGGCGAAAGTGTAAATCTGAGTCAAGTTTAATTGATAAAATTAAGAAAGGGTCTCTGAGATAGTTTGGTCGCGTAGAACGAATGGACGACGAAAGAATGGTAAAACAAGTATATATGGCGAAAATGAACGGCAACGTGAGACGAGGACGACCAAGGAAGACGTGGCATGATCAGATAAACCAAAATCTTAAGTCTGGTCATGTCAAAAGCAGACAGAACCGAAGGGCATGTATGACAAGATGTATGAATGTGGAAGAAGCTAGGAATGTATGCCAGGATAGACGTGTGTGGCGGTCCATTCTCTCTGCCTACCTCTACGGGTAAATGGCGTGATGGTAGTAGCAGTAGTAATTGGACGACTGCTTTATTGATGTTCTCGCTGCAGTGATTCCTGAGAAAATGTGACCAGAGTGGTTTTCCGTTGCCTTCTCTGGTGGATTTTTCTCTTGGGGTTACCTTCCCTTTTGTTTGGAGGCGCCAGAAACTCGCTTTTCATCCTCTCGTTATCTGCTGTGATCACACCTTTATGAGTGTGATCGCATTGCTCAGAGCTCGCGACTTGGACGCTAACGAGTTAGACTAGTCAGCAGTGTTGCCGGTGGAATGCAACAGGTCGTTCGTAGTATTTTATAGAATCACACCCTTCAGAAAAATGCGATTCACTGCGGCCCTACTGAAATTGGACAGTTCAAACCCCAAGTTGATTGCTTTGTAATAATTGTTAACACCAGGCAATAAATGTTAAAATGTGAAATAATATATGGTTTGAAAACTAAACTAGAAAGCATAGGCATGCATTTAAAAATATATATGACGAAGACGAGACTAAAGTATTGATTTCCTTGAATATGTGTGTTGGGATTATCCTAATTTAATGTTTGTTAATTACAGTTATTTATAATAATGGAAATTATTTTATTTTATTTTATTAACATAAACGGCAAATCTGCCTTTTACAGAAAATTGTAATACTAACATATTTGGCTTAATTTTTTATTTTTAAATTAAAAACATAAATATCCTTTTACGCAAGATTAATAAAAAAAAAATAGACCTAAAAATTATACAACGTATTCAGTAGAAAGTGTAAACAATTTAAGAATAAATGTAAAAAACAAATGAAATAATAAAATACTTCAAAGTAATATAACAAGAAAATCGTAAGTACTGTTTCATACAGCTGGGCAAGGTGAACAAAAAATTGTATATATTATGAAATGTTTAAATAAATAAATATAATTATCATCGTTACTGGAACAAGTGGCATTCAATGTTCCAATCCGCCGGTTGCGAAATAAAAATGTGCCGTTCCTTGATCAACACAGCGCAAACTATGGCTTGCATGCACCAATGTCCCAATTGTGTCGTATTGTAACCTCGAGACAAGATCTGGACTTTTTTGGTGTAAGCCTTTATAGATTTTAAAAATCATTAAGATAGACCGGATCTTGTTTTGAGGTAGTAATTTTTATCATGTAGTTAATTAACAGATGGAAGACTTAATGAAGTGTGAAATGTTTTAATATATAACTTTTAAAAAATCAATTAAAAAAAATATCTCACTAGAAAAACGCGACATGTTTGGCATTGGTAGTTGTGACGTCAAGATTCATGACGATGTTCTTAAAAATATTGAATGGTTTAGAACAAAGCTAAAAATTAAAATGAAATGTGACGTATTAGAGGCGTAACCAATGCAATTACCGTTTTTGCGGAAATTCAAAATCAAAATTTAAAAAAAAATGCTACTAATAAGTGACAATATTATTTTTTTCTACTGGACAGTATTTTATAAACCTTTTTTTACTTTAAAAATGTAAAAAAAGATATGTTTCCCTTTTGTCAAATTAACAAATAAATATTATTTATTTTATGGCTTAGACGCATTATGCAGGACAGTGCACAAATAATATGGAACGCATTATCAAGACGAATGCCGGCGAAAAAGTTGATCACGCGACATCCATAAATTACGAATTCGGTGCCATCGAAACCGTCTCGGGAGGAATTGACGAAGTTCGAATCCATTTTTCGCCTCTAGGCCGACGGAATATAGCCTAGATAAATGTGTTTATCCTCGGGAGAGGGCGGCCGAGGGGCGAGGGCGAGGGTGAAACGATTTATCAAAGCCGCAAAATCCGCCTTGGGGGATTATACGACACAGATAAAACAAATTATTTTTTAATACAAAACTTGTTAGGTTTAATCTTCCACGTCGCGTTCGTGGATTAGGTAACGTGTGATGTCGTAAACATGATTAGTGATGAGAAGTGAGAAACCGTCCTTTGTTCTACTCGTGCACTCAGTTTGAAACTAGTAGGATATGGCGGGGCTAGTTGAACATTTTTTTATTAAATAGATCATAGCTCTTAAGCTCAGAGTAGGTACTTAATAATTCTCTGCCGAAGCACAATATGGCACATTTTAACCCTCTTGCAAGTATGTTAAGACTCTATAACAAAATGGAAAAAAAAGTTAACATTGACATTTATCATGATAGAGCAAATAGTTATAAAAAAAACATTACTATGTATCTTAGATCAAATGCCTAATCCTTAGTTTTGTGTATGTAAATTAATTTTAGTCTTTTTTATTTTATCTTATATGTTTTTAATTTCTCTTTTCTTTTCTTTAAAAACGAAAAAATCTTTCTTTTTATTTTTACCTTTCACTAAACTTAATCTTTACCATTACTTAAATTGAATTTACACTCTTATTTTATATAATTTATGAAAGATGTTGAAGTTCTATAATTGAGAATAAATGTAAAGAACGTTAGTTATGCTCACTTAAAAAATGTATGTATTGTATGTATTCTTGTTGAACTTCCAAATAAATTAAAAAAAAAAAAAAAAAAAAAAAGCCCTTAAGCTCTATTGCATAGAACCAAAACGTTCCAAATTTTGTTTTTGGTTTTTAGTTTAACAAGCGTGTAAGGGATGGTTTTGGTTAGCGATCGCAATAAGGAAGAACAATAGTTACTTTAATTTGTTTATAGACTATTTAACTAAACCAATTTTTTTATTTTTACAATCGTAGCTTTATAAGCGCTACGATTTTTTAATGTTTTTTATTTCTGAAATAACTCCGCGTGAGTTTCTTTTTCAGTTACTTTCTATCAGTTCTTCCTATTGTTCTATCCACGGCAAGCAAACCGAAAGTCTTCCATAACTCTCATATCATAAGTTGATTCATATGAACCAATGACGTCATTCAAAGTAGTTCGTTTTTTTTTTTTTAATTTTTCATTGATAAACCTTTTCAACCCATTCAACAAAATATTTTTACTTTTAAAATTCACATTCTACTGTTAATAATAATATTTTAAACATCTTTTGTAAAGGTTGTCTGAGTTTTTTTTTTAGTTTTGTCTGGTAGTGTATTGTATAATTTCAGTCCATGGTTTATTAGTCTCGATTGTCCTTTCCTCGTTTTAAAATGTTTTATACGATATTTTTCTGATATTCTCGTATCGTGTTCATGTTTACTACAGTTTTTTCAAGTTTTAAGTCTTCGTCTACAATTACATCAGTGGCTAATTTATGAATAAATTTTAAGGATTCTAGTTTAAAGAGTTCAGTTGCATTTAATTGTTTAGTTTGTTTAAAAAGTTCTTTAGTAGCTGTTAGATAAGGTAGGTCATATACTAACTTTAGTATTTTATTTTGCTGTCTTTGTAGTCTGTTTATGTCATTTAGATTTCCTGTTCCCCATAGTAGTTGCATATAATATATTTTAGTTTTTACATAGGCTTCATACATTTTTTTTCCTTTTTTGGAACAAATTTTTTGATTTTAAGAAAAAAACTCGATAATGTCGCCACTTTGCTAATTAAATTGTTGATATGAATTGTCCATGTCCATTAAAATGATTTTTACTGTTTTTTTCGTACAGTTTCAGAAAACTTTGTGGGACAATTTAATGCTCCTATTTATGTACGTGTGTAAATAAATAAATAAACCTATGTTGAAATTCTATGAATCCATCGTAAATAAATACCTTTCGAATATATGTAATCTCTCATAAATTCGGAATTAATTCCTCGTGTATTCGGTTATATCTACTCGAATATATTGAAATACCGTTAATATAATAATATGTGCTGAAATTTCACGGATGCGTTGTTTTTGCATAGAATGTTGCATTGAATTTCATTATTAAATAATAATCCAATGGACAAATATCAAATTCTATGGTCCGTGTTACAAAATTATTAATGAAAATAACTAAATTATTGTAAAACATGGAAATGGATGTTATGCTTGGAACGATATTATAATTTCAAAGGATTACTCAAATGCGTTTTGAGAATAGGTGTCTATCCGCCGGGGTGATAATATGTACGATTGTCTAGGCTATGTACTGCGAATGCCTCCTGGGGGCGGTTTTGACTATGCTTCACTTAATAACTCCCCTGGTTGTTAGTCGGCAGTTCATGTCAGAAGTCAGAACTACGGGACGCGAGCCTGACTTGGGACCAGACATGGAATAAAGATGAAGGAGATATAAAGTTTCATCACTATCCTGTCCACACTCGATAGTGCACAGGACACAGCATTAATACATCAAATGCAGCGTATCTCGATCGCCTGATGGTAAGGTGATCAGCCTTTCGCTTCGGGTGCCAGTTCAGGAGCATGAAATAACGCACTGTAGAACTCCCTTTTAATCAATATTTGATGTCGACTTTCCCGGAGCAGCCGTTACACGCAATTACAACCGCTATATACATCGGTACGTATGGAGACGGAATAAAGTTAATCGATATTTATGTACGAAAATGTGTATGTTTGTATTAAAGTTTAAAGTATTTTTGTCGGTTACCTGTAATTGAACATGGTTACAAAAACAATAGTGTTCGTATTGTATTTTTCATTCAGAAAACTTAATTTTACTTTGTACGTAAAATTGAAGATAAATATTTACTTCCCATTGTAATACGGCCCCTGGAATCAAAACCGGGCTTTATTTCAAATACAGAACTGTATTATTCATCTACCCAGAAACAGAGATTGAAACGTTTTCTATAACTTCATGTACTTTCATTATTTATATCAATCCACGAGAGTTTCTTTACCTGTTGATTGCTTTAAAAAAATAAAACCGTTTGCCCGCATAATCAAAAAGTTTAAAAGAAATTTCACTTTTAATATGAATTATATCGTTTTTATCTTTCAGTGCTGCAGAAAAGCATTTATTCGTTATATTTAGTAACATATGATGTTTTTATTACCCACTAAGTCTAGGGTGGGAAACATTTTTTTAAAAACAACACGTTTAATTTTATTGATTACCTGATTTATTTTTATAAAATAATAATGACTTACCGAAACAAAATGTTCATCCAAAATCGAAGTCGAAACCAAATTTTGGCTTTTGTTCTAGTTTCAGCCAAAAAAATACTTAAGTCAAAAATTATTTAAATAAGTTTAAAGTCATTTCAAAACGAAAATAAATTTGGCGTTTTTTGTTAAACTTTACGAGTTAAATAAAAGACTTAAATTAATTGAGTATACCTGTTTATTTTTAACACTGTTTGGTTACTTGCTATGTTATACATGTGACTTATATGTAACCGGCTAATTTTCAGCCGAAACCGAACCCACGGCCGAAACTCGTCTAACTGGCTGAAACCAAAACCAAAACTTCGGTCGGTCACTATAAATTATGCATTTCTCAACTTTTTAAAATTAATTTCGTTTTGAAAAAAAAGCGTTTTGAGCGTATCTAAGTCAATTTTGCAGGAGAGTCATTTTTATTTATCAACTTCATACATAGTACCTAGGATACAAAGGTATGGAAATGAATAAGAACAAATATTCGATATTTTAAATACAAATTCTGTTCATGAATTAAAACGAATTCTCACTAGTTATTTATTAGAAAAATAATGGAATTATTTTTAAATATACTACTAATTTAACTTTGTTTCCTGGAATACGTGATTTTTTTTTGATGATGTTAGACATAATTTAAATAGTACATTGGTGGATTTATTGCCAAATGGCAACTTCTTCCGACCAACTGATGATGACGATTTAACTAAATAAAGGAATTATTTAGTTAATTTGAGTTTTTTTATTTTTTATTTTATTGCCCAAAAAACTGATATTTAAAAAAAAACTAATTTATTATTTTTTAAAATTATTATTATCTAGTTCTTCTCAACTTTGCTGTGTTATATTTATAATTAGAACATAAGATTTTCTCATAGATATTGTAATCTTTTATTTAGAGATGTAATGTTTCTTTTTTACTTTTTGTTTTTTGAATTATATGTTCACTAAATTTTTTAGTTTTAATTATTATATTATTTAATTTATGTACTACATGTTTATTGTGCACTGCTGTAATTAATTCTGAAAATTATTATTTTTTGTAAAAGGTTCTATGAACCGTTGATGTATAAATAAAAAATAAAAAAAAACAATATCAGTAAGATTGCGAAAACATAAGGGCTATGTAGTGGAAATTTAAACGACAAGTCAAAAAACCATAATTTGTTTTTATGTATTGTCTTATTATTGCTATGCTTTTATAAAGTTATTTTTTAGTTTAAAAATTCCCACCCTTCGAAGTTACACCGCCCGCGACGTTACGATTTCGGGACCGTTCAGAACCCTTTTAATGAATTTTTTCATACATTTTTGAGAAATTTTGCCTCACAATCAAATGCACATATTTTTACTACGCGTAGAAAACATTTTTTGTATACAATTTCTCGTAGCATTGAACTTACACATGAGTTTAAAAGTCTGTGCTACAAAATACCATTACACGTGGTGATGATCGTGTTACCTCAAGCAATTGACAGAATATTCGAAAGTTAAGACATTAAAAAAATATATTCAGACGTACCGTTAAATATTTCCTTCTTAATAATAATGTACAAAAACTATAACATAATTTAGGCCTGTTATAGCAAAATAAATAAAAAATCATAAATTCACCGCTCTTATAACCAGCGTGCATTCCCGTTTACTGCCAATAACCGACTGATTTAACGAATTTTTCATTATGTTTTTGTCCACAGAACAGCGTCACTGTCTTTCTTGTTACAAGTTATATTCTCGTGCTCTTTTTTATACAGCAACACATAATTATTGTGGTATTATCATCACTTTCATTTTTATGATATTATTCTTTGCATAGCAAGGATAAGTATTTTTTGTATGAAAATCCAGTATATTTATTTATTTTATTTTATTTATACTTTGACAGTGTTTGTTGATTGATTTGAAAAATTGTCACGAAGTTTTTGTTTTTATATTTTTAAAAATAAAATAAAGTGTTCAGTAGACTCAAATCAGTGTTTGATTTCTAATATTATAAGTTTGCAATGTTTGTATTATTATGGTGTGAAAATTTTGATTTGATGAAAACAAAAATACAATTCATCATTTAAACAAATAAGAGAGATGTATCAAGTCCTATGTAGACTCGTGTTACATTATAGCCGTATAAGAAACTAATTGCATATATTTAATTGAAATAATACAGCTACCGTCTACTGTGTTAGAATTGTGAAAATAATTTTCAATTTTGTTTGTAACTAATAATGGAAGGATAATATATAATATGTTTCTATGTTCTCATTTGTTTATCATTACTGTTTCAGTGTATTTATGGGTGTTACGTCCACTCCGCCATCTTGCCAACTTTCCACCGAAGATGCTACTGGCTATTGCAGGTAACTGCTTCATTGTGTACTGTTTATCTATCGCATAATTCACACAATATTAGTAAATTATTCGCGCCACCTAACGTTGTTACCTTAGTATCATGTATTCAGTGGTCAGAGTTATGGTCGAACTATAGATAACGAAAGGCGGTGCTCATAATATCAATAGAGGTATATGACTATAAACTTGAGTAAAACTTAATATTCGTGTATTTTAGACACGAAAACAGATGAGTCAAAATTTTCTACAAATACGATGATAATTTTCATTGATTGAATCGACATTCACTTTTTTTTCGACAACACTTGATACGAGGCATATCCAGAAAGTGAGGGAACTGTTTGGCTCTCGAGCTGTAAGATTTTTTTTTCCAAAAGTTGGCAACACTGAGTGGTAGCGGGGGGTCTCCTGAACACAACGAGCACCGGTGACCCTCGTTAGTACCGAAACTTGCCTCGTAGTATTCGTTTCTGTAAAATATGTCAATAAGAAATCCCGCCAAGTGCGAGGTGTGCGCTGTCATAAGTTCCTTCTCGCGGAAGGAAAAACTTGGACTAAAATTTTTGCACAGATCGAAACTGTTTATGTGACTTTCCATTGTGACTGGTGATGAAACATGGGTGGCTCATTACACCCCTGAGACAAAAAGATAGTCATCACAGTGGCGGGACACTAGTTCCCCACCTGCAAGGGTTCAAAGTAAATAATATGGTAATATTTCACATAAGGAAAGCTTTAAAAAATAATGTTACTTTGATCAACAATCAAACAAATTTTTGAATGTAGTCCATTATACGATGTTCCGTTGTAATGGTCACCCTATACCTATTAAACTCACGCCTCTCCCTTCATCCCTTCCCTTTATTGTTCAACTATTTCACCCACATCGAATTTTTTTTTCATAAAATGCATGTAAGGGCTGTTTATTAAAATGCATGGCTTGTCCGTTTTATATTTTTGTGCAACAACTATGGTAAAGGTAGTTGGTTTAGCATATTGGTTTAATTGGTGTCCTGGCGAAGAGACGAGTACGTCTCGAAACCGGCAGACATAGAAAAGTCGATCAGTGGTTACATACAAATATTAAATAATATTTATTAATAAATATGTGTCCAATTTTCATCTATTGACATTTGGATAATAAATGCATTTGCGATGTGAACTGTTAGCATTGAGTCATAAGACTTTTAACGTGGAAATATTGTATGTAATTTGACAAGTTTATTTAATAAAGATGTTTATCTTATTAAGGATGTATGAAAAAATAGCCAAAATGTTTGTGAGTGCAGATAATTTTGATCTTATGGAACTCAAATAATCTCTATCTCTAGCCAGTGAAATTAAGTAATGAAAACAACGTCTGACCGAGACTTTTACGATATGTTTGTGTGTTTCCAGAATCCCGACATTGTTCTCGTGCATTACTTGAATGTGCCGTACCCAGACGACAACAAGTTAGCTGTTATCACCCCCAGCTTGGCTCTATGGGGAGACAAGAAGGAATGGACCAAGGATGAACTTGTCAGCCAATTGAAACCCATGTGTAAGTTAATACAAATTTAATTCAGGGTTTTAAAACGACTGAGCTTCCGAAGCATCATCAAATAAAAACCTTTTAAATTTTTGACCGAAGTAAGTTAATCGAATTAGATACTTAAAAGTTTGTTAACTGATGCTGACTATTCAGACTATCAGCAAACATATATGCAATTCAAAACAAAGTTAACTTAGGAAAGAGTTTATGACAGGTAAGAATCAAAAACTTAAACCGGAGAAATAGTAAGAACGAGAATGAAATATTTAACGGCGGCCTCCGTGGTGTAGTGGTCAAGACGCTTGACTCACGCACGGAAGGTTCCGGGTTCGATTCCCGGTGAGAACACAAAAATTAAAATGTGATTTTTCTCAAGCTTGGGTGCTCTGTGATGTAATTCACCACTGTAATTAGGCCTCCTGGCCTGTTGTGGTGCAAAAAAAAAATGTAAAAAAAAATGTAAAAACCTTTTTACAAGTAATTTTAGCTATCAGGGGCGTTCGGTGGGATTTTTAATTTGGGAAGCAATTTATTTATAAGTTATTGGTACATTATAATATATACTGCCCTTTAAAAATGAAAGACAAACTAAATACTGTATACATATGATTAGAAATAATAACAATAATTTTACATGTCTATTAATAAACTGTAATAACAAATCAACCAATTTCACTTTATATTAATTCTATAATAAACAACTGCGAAGTATTTTGTGGCATTATATTTTATTTGGCTAAAATCCGGTGAAACTAAAATCTTATTATCTTGTTTAACTTTCAAAAGACTGTGGTAAATAATCCCTTTGCGCGCGGTGATGTAACATCGTGTTACCTCTAGTAAAAGACGGAATATTCTGAAGTTCAGACATTTGAAAAAAATACAAAAACATAGAGACATACTGTTCAATAAATTTTTTTCCACAATTTATGCAAATATATATATAATTTTGCTCTGTTATAGCAAAATAAATTAAAAATCACAAATACGCCGCTCATGCTACGCGCGTCCCCCATCATTGTCATCAACCGACTGAATACTAAATCTGTTTTAGACGACACCCGCCGCAGAACAGCGTCTCTGTTTTCCTTGTTATGACTTCTATATTCGTACTCTCTCGTATAAGGTATCTGTATAGATGTATTGTTGAATTACCGGACATTCAATATTCGCGTAGCAAGGATAATATTTTTTTATATAAACATTTAGCATAGTAATACAAATTTTACTTTACAAATCGGGTGTGAAAATGTCCATTTGAAGATTTAAAAAAATACGAATTTATAATTTTTAATAATAAGAGAGATATATCAAGTCTTGTGTCCTATGTCGACTAGTGTGACATCACAGCCACACAAGAGTTAAAAACATGACTTTTCAACGAAAAAGAATTGGTAATTATTTGAACCCGAAAAATCAACATATGTAGTAGATTACAAACTTTTTACTTATAAAAAAATCAACATTATCTTGATGTAATGTTTAAATTAAATTCTACATTTTATTTTGTATTCCTACTCCCCCACAAAATAATAATTATAATTTTATGTTCAGCGCCAAAATACCAAAATCGTAGCTGGGCGGCGCGGCGTTGCATTCGCATTGCATCTAAACATGGAAAATAATGTATTGGTATGTTTCGACTGCTTCCGTTGCCTAGTGAAAATTTTAGCCTGCGCCCGGATTGCGCGTTCAGTACGGCGCTGGAACGGAATTTCGAATTTGGTTCCATCGCGATCGTTCTTCAAATCGATACCCAGCCAGCCAGTAGCAAGTACTCGCCAATCAGTACGCGCATGACAACGCTGGTAAATGGATGTGTTTGGGGACTACGTTGCTTTTTAACATTTTTTTATAAGGCGACTGTAAAATTCCTCCGCAGTTTATCGCGATAATTAATAAAATGGTTATTACATTATTTGTTTATAGTAATCTTAATGTTAAGTATTATGACTGATAATTAATTTATTAAACATGCTATTTTATAGACATTATTTAGCTAAATTAAGGGGAACCAATGGTTCCATGCGTTTTATGAACGGACCGCGCATGCTAGCTATGTTCTTGTGGGTACATTTGAAGGTTCTTATCAAATACTAGAGATTTATATTTCGTTCTTGTCATTGTGATACAGATTTTTAAACAGTTTATTGCTCACTAAAACATTCTTACAAATTATTAGGTAACTAGAAATTGAAACATACATTTGAAAATTGAATTACTAAATTTTCAGTCATTGATAAGATAATTTTACTTCTTTTTTTTCCCTTCATCCTCAGGTTCAGGAAACAAGATTTTATGATTGTGCGAATCCCAAAACCTCATAACTTTTGAACCAAATGAAATAATTTCAACCTATGAAGAATTTTCAATAGAAAAAACTATTTTTTCATAATAATAGTTCATTTTAAAATCGTGTATTTCAGATAACTGATGTTTTTTGCACTAAATCAAGTCTAACTCAACCTAGTTCTAACTAACTCCTCAAATTTTTATTTCAATTAAAAAAAGCATTTGTACAACGAAAGTGGACTTATTTATTCACGTATAAAATAGTTTCTTGCGATAATTTATGCGTTTTTAAGTTCAAAAGGTCAAAAAGTGCACTCCGTGTTGTTTCCTCTAAGGCAGCGGTCTTTAACCCCCGGGCCGCGGCCCAGTACCTTCCTGTATAGTACAGTCATATACAGCACTGTACAGTCCTGCTTAAAAATCAAAATTACTTTTGAAAAATCTAACATACCAACAAAATTTATCATAGCGCAGTAATGATTGAAAATTAATACCTATTGCCATTTCCGACATCTTATCTATGTGAAGCGGGATTTTCTGCAGTGACAGCAACCAAAAAAAAACAAAGAAATAAACTGGACATAAGTGAGAAACTTTGGGTGTCACAATCTTCTATTACTCCCAGATGGAACCATCTCGTTTCAATGAAGGAAGCTCAGGGCTATCATTTATTTAGCATTAAATCAAAACACATAAAACTTCAACATCAAAACTTTAAAAGAAAATAGATAAATAACTTTTAAGTTAATACTTCTGAAAAATATTAGAATAACATTAAAATCCCGATATTAAACCCTGAGCATTCTCAAAATTCTTTTTTCTATCTTGGAAAAAGAATACTTTCAACCTTCCGTTGAATCTTTAAAATATTGAAAATACCTATGAATCCAAAAGAAAATTTAGAATATATCTGAAACATAATAATTCTTCATTGCTATTGTATATTTTTTCTTCCCTTTTCCCAGAAAACTTGTGTTTCCTTTACTATTATTTGTCACTATAACTTTAAAAAAGGTTGGGGACCACTGTTCTAAGTTATCTGTTTGAAAACGTCATCAATAAACCACGCGTACATTATGTATTTTAACATTTCCCTAACGAAATACCAATGAAAAATAAATTCTTAATATGTTTCTGAATTACGAATCATCTTAGAAAACTTTGTTTCAAAACTTTTTTGATAAAATTGAGTTAAAATTCTGCCGAGTTGCCAATAAAAAATCGGCAGAGTTTCATATCGGGGAAATGATGATAAATGGAGTAGGCAGTAGCCTACCTTTCCATGGCATATGGTATGCAAAGATTAGGCGGGAATTCCGTATTCTGTAAAAATGTAAACTTCCACTTATATATTGAAACAGTTGTCAGTGTAGGCTCCGGATACTTAGGCAACACCTGGTACAATCAGATACGTAAAGGGTGCTTATCGGGAACTTTTCAAATCGAATAGTTAGCTCAAGAAATGGAATGAATCTATAAGCCTCACGTGCCCACAGAATGAAACAAACATGAAAAATTACAGAAAAGGATGGAATAAACATTATTTGCTTACTGTTTTTTTTAAATGATTATTTATTGGGGATATCAACAGTAATACATGTAACAAAAATATTACAAATAAAATATACAGAGAATAAAACCAATGACAGATATCCACAGAAATACATTAAATACACGTACAATACATACTAGTGTGTTTGTGTGAGTGTAAGTGAGTGAAAGGGTGGGTGAGTGGGGGTTATATTGGAATGAGGGTGGACATGTGTGTAAATATTGCACAAGTTTCAAGTGTCGAAAATATAAATATATGTAAAATATTAAGAATTAAAGATAAAATATAATAAAATAAAATAAAATAAAATAAAATAAGAAAAAATAAGACTTCATTATTGAAACTAAGTATAAGACAAAAAGTATGTTTTAAGACGCGCATTTTAAATGTTATTTTTTTTACAATCAAATGGATTAATAAGGGGAAAGTTCAAATCATATTCATTAGCAAAACGTATAAGTGAAGAGTTCTGGGCATAGTTCGTACGAACTGCTGGAACATGAAATAGAGAGCTCGACGTGTGACGGGTGCGGTAGCCGGGGACATTTAATGATAACTCCGACAAAAGAGCCGGACTATCAAGGCGTCTACTAAGTATGTCATGAAACACCCCAGTGTCCAACAGTAGACGGCGATCTTCTAAAGTAAGCAAGTGGTGTTTTTTGCAGGAAGACATATAATTGAGATCGGTATACCTGCATCTCCAGTTAAGATGTCTAAGAAATGTCTATTGAATAATTTATGTGATTTAATATATATAATAATATTACTTATCATTTTTGAAGATGTGTATATTTTACAGACAAGGAGCATCTAAACACTAATTAATTAAGGGAAAAAATTTAAACAAGATTTCTTCAAATTTTTTTACTATCGATATCTGATATAAAAAAAATATATTTGGTGTTATTGTGACATGATAAAGTTACGATAGTTTTTTTTAATATTATTTTTTATCAATTACTATGATTATTTTTTTTATTTATTTATTTATTTAACTTTTTGTACATAATGATTATTTGTACATTGGCGGGCTTATTGCCAAATGGCAATTTCTTCCAACCAACCAATAAAATAAAAGTTTAATTTTTATAATTCAAGTTACAGTACATATTCAATAGAAAAAAAAGATTAAAAATTTAAATATATATAAAAATAGAAATAAACGTATTTGTTTATAAATTACCTTAAATCGAAACTATTACTCAATGGGAAAAAGGAAAAAAGAGGAAAGAGGAAAGAGGAAAAAGGAAAGGAGGAGAGATTAAGGAAGAGAAAGGAGATGTTTCTTCAGACGTGATTTAAACAGAGATAATGTAGTAACATCTTTGATGGTGGATGGGAGATGATTCCACAGTCGAGCCGCATGGACACTATATGAGTTAGAGAAGAAAGAGGAATTGTGTATGGGTATTAAGAGAGTGCCTTGAGAATGAGAACGAAGAGGTAAACCATGAACTGATAAGCGTTGAAATTTTTCACACAGGTATATAGGAGCGTTAGGACTATGAAGTACATTGAACAGAAGTGAGAGGGATTACGTTACCATTTATTTTTTCCGTTAACTAAACATAACGTAAATATGGATTGACATGACATGAAAAAATAAAAAATCTTAAAGTGACAATGTAATAATATATAAACAAAAAAAATCAATGGCAAAATATCAATTCCCAAAAAATCATTTTTATTAGGGATTACGATGCAGGTACTTTTTTTCTTACAAAAATAAAAACGTCAATAAATAAAAAATAAGTTCTACTATTGCAACCCGACTTTTTTAACATTATAAATGAGAAAATATCCTATTCTTATTAATAACTTATCAAAAAATGAGTTATTTAAGTTGTTTTTTTTATACAAATTCCAAATTGAAATAGATTCTGATAATTAATCTCTATCATATTGTCCTTATGGAGATCATTGAACACTTTTGGAGCTATGAAAAATGAGTGTCTTTGCCCGAGTCTGGATTTACAGTAAGGTATTTCGAGTAAACTACTCAATCTTTGACTAGATCTGTAATTTTTTTGAGGAAATACATATTGGCGCACAAAAATATATTTTAGAAATTGCTGGCAATAGATTTCTGGTGCCTTCAAAAGTTCAGCTTCCTGAAATAATTGGTTGAAATAGGGTAGTAATCGGCAAACAAAATTGGTACCCTGTTTTTTTACTTGCTTCAATTGTCTACATATAAAGAAAGAATTTTCTGTACGAGAATGTAAAGTTTTTAATGATTTTTTATTTAAAACACGTTAAATAGGGAAATATCACAAACCACGAATACCGATAAAAATATATAGGAAATGGATTGGGAAAAATAATTGGATTTTAGAAATCAATATGAATATTGTGGAGAAATGTTTTCGTACATAACTTTAAAAAAGAAATTATAAAAAAATATGTCCCTAGTAAAATGCGACGCGACATTGATAATTATTGTGACGCGACGTGAAGATTCGTGACGATGTTTTATAAAAAATTAAACGGTTTCAAAAAAGTTTAAAAGAAACATGAATCGTGACGTATTAGAGGCGTGGCCAATGCAATGACTATTTTCACTGGAATTCAAATTTTAAAATATTTTTTATGCTTCTAATAAGTACTTAGTAAAAAAAAAAATTACTCAATAGTATTTCATAGACCCTTATCACTTTAAAATTGTAAAAAAAGTGATATATCCCTATTGCATGTTTCCTTAAAAAAATTGTATAAATATTTACCTTGTCGCTAAAAAAGATTTTGCTGTATAGATCATTGAAGCTACTTCTGTTAGATTCGTATTGTAATCGGGGTCATGGAGGCTTATTCTGTCACAATTTCGTTTCGTAAGTTCGTTCGTTCGTAATATATTCATCCCACTCTGACGCAATCGAAACGAATTAGTTTCAGAATAAGGCCACTGGTTTCGTTCGTTTTACGTTTTGTATGAAAACAATTACAGGATTTTCGATTAGAAATATGTAGGCACTTATCCATCAGTTTCGAGTTTATAGCATGATATTGGGGTATAACCTCACGAGTTGCGTGTTATTAAAGTGACGCTATGAGCATATGAAACACATTATTATTTAAATAATTTATTGGATGCTTATATTTATTATAAAACACTCCTTAGGCTCCATAACTGTTTTATCTTGATAGTATATGTAGCTACAATAACTTCAAATTAATAAATAAAAAAAACACAAATTAGCGATAAAAAAAATCAAGAGCCATTGTAATGTATAATTGAGAACGTTATACTGCAGTACCGAAAAAAATGTTTTCTGTATTTGATAAATGTTTGTTTGTTTCCAGTTTTCAGCGAGGATGAACCAGATGTCCACAATGAATTGGAAATATCGGTAGGCAATGTTTTTTTTTATAATAACATAATCTGTTTTGCCATTTTTAATAATTAAATTTCATTGAAAACACAACAGCATACCTACTAATATCTATTTATTGTGTGTCAAGTGTAGGTACAAATGTAATTATCTTATTGAAGAATGAAATACTTTATGAAAAAAAAAGCCAGTTAAATTAACTAGTTCTAAAACCGTTTGGATGCTTTTTCGAAGGAAGAAAAACGCAGACAAAAAGCAATACACGAGATATAGGCGCATCAGCAAAGGCTGCCTGCGTATAACAAATAATATTAATAATAAAAATAAAGTAAGCAAACGTCGCGGTCGTACACTACTCTTTGTTTTTTTACCCAAAATTTTTGGTGGTTTCAGACGGCGGAGACGGTCGAATCAATAGTGGGCCAGTTGATGGATAAACAACGTATGGCTCGTCAGGCTGCCTTGGTAAAGCAAGTTGAGTGTGGCTGTCCAGAGGGGGGTAAACCTTGTTCTCATCCTGTCAGACGTTTAGGAGCGCGAGCTCCGTCGCATCCTCCATTCCAGCCCGTATCCACTTCTCAGAGCATCCTCCTCACCACCAACAACCACCCGCCTAGAGTCTACTCGAGAGACTCGAGACTTTCTCTTCACCACTCTCACTCCTCAATCGTCACCCACAGCTCCAATGGAAACAATCATTCGAATCCGACAACTACTTCTCCTCCGTTGGTTCTGAGTTTATCGCAAATCCAAGGTGGAGGTGGTCTTCTGATTCTCAATAGCTCCTCGGGAAATACCAGCACCAATTCCGTTGTTCATCAGTCCCTAGTTTCCCCCCTCTCTGTAACATCTTTTGTGTGTAACACAAGTGATAATGCGCGAAACAATCACTCTCGATCTAAAGAAACCACGCAGTACAAGACGGGTACTCTGGTGTTAAAGCAAGAAGTCATGGAAACTAACTCTCCGTCCTCTTGTAGACACAACTCTGATTGCGGATACAGCATCAGCAGCAACACCAGGACCGTCACCAACATGAAAATGATAAACAGGGTATCTAGATCTGAAGACGTTAACGATAATGTTTCCACCGTTCTTTTCGAAACGCTAACGAATGGAAGAAGGGAGAGAAATTCCGATACAATTAATCAGAATAGAATCAACACCGTCAATAGCGCTCCATCTACGCCATCCAAGTATACAGATAGTGCAGAAGAATCTATGGAAAAGAAGTCCAATAGTAATATGTATAGTGATACTCTCGTACTCTTCGGAACTGAGTCCGGTGGATCTCTCATTAGCCAGAGCGATGGTTCGTCTATAGTGAACGGTGCATTTTTCAACGAAACATTAGATCTCTCTCACGAGGATATTCAGAAGACTCTTTCCGCCAATATGCCACTGTGTTCATCAGACTTAGATCGGCTGGCAGCCGGTGATTCCATTATAGATTCTAATAGTGTAGTTATAAAAGCGGACACTGGGCAGGTTCCCTGCGAAGAAATGTCTCCGAACGATGTGATAGTCTCCGAAATCAACCCGATGGACTTTATTGAAAACTGTGATGTAGTGGTGTCGCCGACACATGTAGTTGATGACGACGTGTTTGTTAATCTTGATGCTTTTGACATGCTGGGAGACTTTCCCGAACTGGAGGCACTGGATCCTAATACTGTCTCCAATCATAGCTTATTACAAGTAAGTATAAAATGTTATGATGTTGATACAACCAAACTTTTATTGTTTAAAAAAATATGTATCATCAATTTAATGTATTCATTTTCTAATATGATTTTACGAACTGTTGAATTTCATATTTTTCGAAAATGAAAAAGAAAATTAAAAACAATTCGATTTATAATAATTATGAATATTATTTGTGAGCTGAAACCAGACAGATGAAGCTTTTAAATTTTGTTTGACGGTAAAAATAATAATAATTGCAGAATAAATAAGGCGTGAAACGTGTTTGCTTGGTTAAATAAATATTTTTTTATGTAATTATGTGTCCGCCTCGTGGTCTAATGGTCAGCGCTTTCGCCTACCATGCTAGAGGTCTTGAGTTCTATTCCTAATATGGTTGACATGAAATATTTATTTGAAACGATGCTTTTACATCAGAATATTTCAAATTCCCTGGACTGGCTCCTGAAGCGTAAGACTTATCATCTTACCTTCATGTTACAAAAATGATCAAGATACACTGCAGTCGGTGTGTTCATGGAGTGCCCTATGCACCATTAGGTGCGGAAAGGGAATTTTATTTATTAAATTAAAAACATAATGTAAGCCATCTAAAACTATTATTTATTGTGATAAATATTTTCAGATCGAGGATAAGTCTTCCATAGTTCACTATGACCATCTTTCCCATAAAAACGACTCCAGTAGCCCACAGTCAGAGGATCGACCATCTCCTGGAACCAGTTCGTCCAATGCTGCCAGCATCAGTGACTTCTCACCTGACTGGGCATACCCTGAAGGAGGTGTAAAGGTCCTTGTCACGGGACCTTGGAATTCTGCTTCGTCATCATATACCGTTTTGTTTGATACCTTTCCTGTGCCAACTACCCTTGTCCAGAGTGGAGTCCTGAGATGCTATTGTCCTGGTAAGTTTTATAATATATATTATGTTTATTGATATGAACATTTTTTACTTATTTTCAAAACGATGTAATTTATCCAACATTATTTTTTTGGTATGTGTATTTTTGTACATACACAAATCTGGATTTCTCCCGAGGGGGAGTATGTATATATTTTTTATCAATATTCCTACAGAGATGAGGTAGAATTTTTTCAAATTCAGGATTATATGATACCAATGTCGATATTCGCTAATAAGCGGAATGGGGAATGTTGTTAAAAACGTAAAGTGGCCACTCAATCCAGCCAATGACAGGTCATAAGCCCTGTAAACGCTCGAATATCGATAATCCTGAATTTGAAAAAATTCTACCTCATCTCTGTAGGAATATTGATAAAAAAGATGTAATTTATTATTTTGCTATGTCCAATGGCTACTGATTTATTCAAAAACTTAATTTGCGTACGTATTATGTTCTTAAAAAGTAAATAATATTATATTAAAGTTGTTTGTAATTATAAATCGCTGAAGAAGATATAGTTATAATGACTATTCAAATAATGTTACTTATATTAGGTTCAACTTTTAGAAAAGTTGAACCTCGTAAAGGAATAAATTTTAAAAACACTTTTACGGCTAAGCTGAGATCTGGTGAAAAAAAAGTAAAAGTACACCACCCAAAAGACGTTTTACCGAGGATCTTCCTACTGGTTTTGTTTAACATATTTTTTGACAAATTGAGTTATTTTTTAAAATACCAATTTCATAAACCGAGATTTTAATTGAATTTCACCTTACGTATCGTTTTCATTGTCCCTTCCACATTATTTTGCAATTTGTATGGAAAATTAAAAATCCAGACTACAAAATAGTAGATAATTTTAATGTCTTAATTAATTCAGATATTTAATTGGTAACGGAAAAATATCTAAGGCAAGATTCTAAAAAATGTAATTCGCGTCGATTAATACATTTTGTTTCAATACAAATACATACGGGCCCGTGTTACAATAGAGAATTAACATTTATCATTAATTTGATCTACAAGTAAAATTAAATTTTCTGTATGAAAAAAAATTTTTTTTTTCTTACACATGTTCAATTACAGAATACCGAAGAAAATACTTTTAATTTTTATATAAATAAACACATTTTTGTACATAAATACCGATTTTACTTTATTGACAGACAAATATAATTTTGTCAACTTCCGGTTGTAGTTGCATCTTTAATTTTATCTACAAAGTAAAATTAAGTTTTTTGTATGAAAAACAGATTATGCATCCTTTTTTTTCTTCTAAACGTGTTAAATTATAGGTTTCCAACAAAGGTAATTTCAATGTTATGCAAATATACTTATTTTCGTAGACAAATATCGGTTTTTCTTTATGGACAGTCGAAGATAACTCTTTCCTTTACTTTCCATTGTAATCGAGGCCCTGGTATTTTTCAAAACGGAAATATCACGTACTGCGAATACCGATAAGAACATATTAAACGGATTTAGAAAAATATCAATAAAATCCAAATGGATATTGTTTAAAAATGCTTTTATATATAATTTCAAAAGAGAAAACAAAAATAAAAATATGTCACTCGAAAAACGCGACATGATTGGTATTAATAGTTGTGACGTCAAGATTCGTGATGTTTCAAAAAAATTCGAATGGTTTGGAACAAAGTTGAAAATGAACATGAATCGTGACATATTAGGGGCGTGGCCAATGCAATGACCGTTTTTGCGGGAATTCAAAACTACAAATTTAAAATTATTTTTTATTCTACTAATAGATAGCAAAAAAAATTTTTTTTTTGACTGGACAGTATAAAAAACCCTTTATACTTTTAAAATGTTTAAACAAGTTATATTTCACTATTAAAAAAAATTATCTGTAACTGCTAAACCGATGAATAAAAAAATATATTTCGTCAAAATTATCCAAATGTATTTTTCAGCGCACGAAGCCGGTTTAGCGACATTACAAGTGGCTTGCGATGGTCTCGTGATTTCCAACAGTGTGATATTTGAATACAAGTCTCCCCCCGGAGAAAAGGGTGAACGAGGGACATGTGGAGTAAGGCCTCCCCCTGAAGGTCTATTGAGATTCACGTTACTCCACAGACTACAAGACATGGACTCCAAACTGCAGATAAAACAAGAACCCGATGGACACGACGCTGTAAGATAATTTTGGTTATCTCTTTTTCTTAATTTTAATGAACCCCAAACAAAACTAATTAATGCTTGATCCACCAATTTTCAGAAAACCCTTAAAAATGAACATTATTTTTTGTACAGTCAGATAAATCTTAAAATTAAATTTTTTTAGGCATACGTTGTTTCTAATGATTTTTTTTTCATAATTAACTAATACCGGAAGATTTTTATAAAAATAAGAATTATTTTGTAAAAGAGTGATGGTTAAATGATTTTTGTGTTTGCTTGTTTGTAAACACTATTAAATTATTATTAAACTTCAAAGATAACCCTTTCGGACGTCCTACATTTAAATATGTGAAAAAACAACCATTTTAAACGTCACATTCCAAGTATATTTGAAAAGTAATTCAGGGAATATTTTTAAGTTGGCAACGTTAAACTGGTCTCCGTCATCTTGTCAAATATTCAAAAATATAAAGACATTTAAATAATGTCCTAAAAGAATATCGTCAACAATAATTAATACTTTTCTTGGTTTGCATTGATTTAACTGGGATATTTTAAACTAGCCTACCTACCTACGCAATAAAAAACAGTTTAAGTTCTGGAATCACTTATTCATAAAACAAGTGAACATCAGAATAATCGTATTTAATAAAGGAAAAAAAACGTATTTTTTGTCTTCTCATCTGCCGTTCATTTGTTGAAAATAGTTAATTTTTTTATTGGTTATAGGTTGAAGACAGCGCTCTTTTCACACAGCCAAATTTCGAAGATCGTCTCGTGACCTTCTGCCGCGCCATGATTACTCGTCAGTGGAGGAATGAAGATTTTTCGAGTGCCCTGGTCTCCAGTTCGTCGGGCCTCGGCAGGTCGGAAGCCGTCCATCGCGGCATGACGCTCCTACATCTTGCTGCTTCCCTGGGATACTCGAGGCTGGTGTGTGCCATGTTACACTGGAGGGCAGAAAACTCTTCTATGTTTCTGGAGACTGAAGTGGACGCCCTGAGTCAAGATGATGATGGATATACGCCATTGGTGAGGCAATGTTTTTTACAAATCAACCAGACATTTAAGGCACGGGTCTTTAGAAACAGCTCATGATGAACTAAAACTCAGTTTGTTTATAATAGCAGTTTGGCGTCTTATTTATTAATTTCTTATTCTGTCTCTTAGACATACATCAAACATCTGTCTTTCCATATATCGTTGCGTGCATTTTAGTTTCTGGCTACTTTTCTGTGTCACAGACATGGTTTCTGGTCCATACATCGTCACCGGCAGTATACACGATTCATAGACTTGTCTTTTTAAGCAAACTGGGACTTGTTTATTTTATAAAATATACTTTAGCTTGCCAAAAGCAGCCCAACTTAGCCCTTTTTGTTTTGGCAACTCCGCTGTCGGGTTATCTTTACCAAGTTTGACTTTGTTTCCTATATGTATTTATGCATCAACCACTTCGGTTTTATTATTTTTAAGAAAATATATTTCCTTGTTGGACTCGTAATCTTTGTTTTATAAATATTCATTTCCAAACCGATCCTTTTTTAAGGCTCATACTGTTTTATCACAAATCTTATAATCTTTGTATTTGCCGTGCTTTACCTTTATTTGCTAAACCATGTCTTTTAACTATGCTTTCCTTTTACTGTGTCCTACTATATCTTTTAACTGTGGTATACATTTTTGACAAATTGCCTATGGCTGTTTATAAAAAATAAATAAATCATTTTATAAAATAAAAATTTCAATTCTCTTTAAACTCACTAAAGTAAAGTGTAACCCTGTCATTAATATTTATTTAATGTAAAGCTAATGTTTGAGCTCCCAGTGACAAACTATTTATATAACAGTTAAACGGAACAAAAGCTACTGTACTTAACGTTTGTGTAGAATAATATATGTACGTTTCTTTGGTCGGCCTCCTGGTGTAGTGATTAGTGCCTTTTTCTACCATGCAAGAGGTCTCGGGTTCAATTCCTGACATGGTTGATGTGAAATATTTATTTAAAAGTGTGTTTCTACACTAGAATATTTCATAGTCCCTGGACTGGCACCTGAAGCATGAGACTGATCATCTTACCTTCATGTAACAAAAATTATCAAGTTACGCTGCAATGTACCAATGCAGTGCCCTATGCACCATTAGGTTCAGAAAGGGAATGATGATGATATTTATTTTTCTTCTTTTATAAAATACTTTGTTTTAAATCATTTATTATTTTATGTTTAGGTTTTTGAATAAGAATCTTGACTGATGTTTTATTTATTTAAAAAAAAAAAGAGAAATTCTTAAGTTCTTATTTTTTACTCAAATATTTAAACTTTCAGACCGTTTCCTAAAAGTCGTAAATAACTCGTGCCGAAAAAACCGAAATCGAGTTGTAGGAGAGTGGTATTTAAACCTTCGACTTTTGGCCCATGATTCTACAATGCTACCACGAAACCACAACCTGATTTGAAACTGTAAGGCATTTAATGAATGTTCAATGTATGAGGTTTAGTTAATTCTTAAACAAAAATATTTTTAGATGTGGGCGTGTACGAGGGGCCATAATGAGACAGCTCTCGTCTTGTATCGCTGGAACCACACGGCCCTGAATGTCAGAAACAGAGCAGCGCAGACCGCCCTGGACTGCGCTTCCATCCAGAACCACACCGACCTGGTGCAGGAAATCAGGAGACTAGAGACCAAGAGGGAGATCACCGAGTGCGGAAGTGCTCCCACATATCCTGGCCAGCCTGGAGTCAGGGCAGACAGTGGGGCTTCCACCTTCTCGTCTGGAGTATCGCCGGCCACTTCGATATCTTCTCTCTCTTCGGTCGCATCATCCAGCCGGATTCACGACGGAGTGTTCTTAAGACCCGGGGCAGTAACAAGGTGAGATTGTTTGCAGTTCCCGTGCTGCGCCTATTTGTGTTAGTGCTTGATTTATATATTGTTTACTTTTTAGCATGAACACTTTAGCATGAACACAAAAAACACAAAAAAAACAAATATAATATCTTGTAGAGCAGAAATTTTTTTGAATGACATAAATCCTTTACCATTGGTGCCCATTTTAAAAATTGAAAAAAAAAAACCCCGAAACCTTTGTTAACACCATATTACTGTTGTCACATAATTTTAGGGTTTTTCGGTGGGTATGAGTTTTTTTTTTTATATTCGTAGTCTATTAGTTGGGGTGTTCCCCTACCATGGTTCAGGTTCCGAGTTCGATTCCTGCGAAGGTCGACATGGAATATTGATAAAAATTGTGGTTCTACACTACAATAGTTTCTGGACTGGCACCTGAAGCGTAAGGCTAATCACTTAACTTTCATGCAACAGTCATACAACAATGTACGCTGCATTAAGTGTTCCAATAAAGTATTCTATGCACCAACCGGTGTGGATATGATGATGATGATTTTTTTTATACACACCTGAGTTATTCAGAGTACCGGTAATATAATTGTTAGTGACCGAGCATTTTCAAATAAAATATACTAGTGTGCTTACTGACACAAAAAACATTGGTATGTTTACTTGATTCATGGACAGGCACTGAAACATGAATATTGGGTTACTAAACATTAGAACACACAGTATCTAGATTTTATTAAAACAAATGTACTTATTTCATTTACCTTTTCCAATAAAAAAAATGTCTAGATATGTCACAGAGATCTATTATCTGTACTCTATACTTTTAAAGATGGGAGTCAGTGTTAAATAAGCTTCTGACATCTCTGCGACCTGTGTAGATCTTTTGTGACAGGTTTCTGTAAGTTCATTCTCACGCTCAAAGCCTAGGTCTTAAGAGAGCCAGACTACTAAGTAGAGGGCGAGGACTCTCATATCTATTCTTCTTGTGGTGCCTTGTCAGGTCCCCCTGATGTTGGCGATCACTACAGCGAAAGCATCTCGGTCCTGCGTTACTCCGAGGCCAGGACAACTGCTTGTTGGATGTACTCGCCATATTGATTCCTGGGAAAAGATGACCAGAGTGGTTTGCCGCTGCCTTCTCTCGTGGATTTTTCTGTCAGGGTTACCTTACCCTAGCTGGTTGGTTCTGATTTGTAGGCGCCAGAAGCTCGCCTTTCATCCTCTTGTTATCTGCTGTGATCACACCGTTGTGAATGTGATCCCATTTCCCAGGGTTCGCGACGTGGACGCTAACGAGTTGGACTAGTCAGTAGTGTTGCCGGTGGAATGCAACTGGGCATTTGCAGCATTTAATAGAATCAAACCCTCCAGTAAGATGTGATTCACTGTGACCCTTTTGACGGTTCGAACCCCTCATATCTATTAATCAATCTAAATCTTATTCTCCTAGCGTAGGTCCTTTAAGCATTGGACTGGAGCACTCTCACATCTTCAGGTTTGTGATATAAGTATTATTTTTCATTTTCAGAAGTGAAGCTCAAAAATTCAAAGGTGTCCAAGGAAACATGTCTGACAAAAATGAAAATGGAAAATTTGCAAGTGAAAAGGACATCAGCATTCCTATGGACACGGCCGGCAGTCCGAGCTCCAGCAAGAGCTTCAGGAATGACTCTTCCCATTCTCAGAAACTTATCAAGAGATCTTCTGTAGACAGTGGAATAAATATGACATCAGTTCAATCTACCGACAGTCTAACGTCATTAAGACCTAGAAATGGGAGAAATGTGGGCAAGGAAAATCCAAAGCTTTCCAGGTATAAAAGTTGAATGTAATTTGTATTCAAAGATTCAACCGCATTTAAAAGTTGTGAATAATAAACAAAGAAATGTTTAATTACTACATTGAGTGGTGTATACTTTTGGTATTCCTTTTTTCAATTATGGAGTAATTCAACAGCCTCATATTTCGGAGTAATTACTACAACTAGGTAACTTTAAAATAAGGATTTTTTAGTTTTCACTAAAACACATCTTTGTATCTTTCTCCGTGAATGCTACAAATCGATAATTTGTGATGCATTTACATAAAATTAATATGATTTGAATGCACCACTTGTTTATTTGTAGCATTCATGAAAGAGGATACAAAATTGTGTTTTTAGTGGTTAAATAAAAATGCTGATTTCGAAGTTACCTATTTGTACCTCACAATATATTACTCAGAAGAAAAATTGGAATATCTCAAATGATAATTAGAAAGTATCTTAAGACTTTAGAGTACTGTCATAAATGATAATATCGATTGTTGCATAATCTGTTTGATTTCTAAAATAAATTGTAATTATTTATTTACTTATTCTGTTACAATTTTTTAAATTAAAATTAATGTTCCCTCACTGAGGTGGGGTGTCCCTTGCCGATGGAAAAGTTTGACATTCAATTAAAATACATACATTCTGCTACTTCATGACAAAAGTATGTGCAATTAAATGTCATTATTTTATAAACTATTTCTTAAAGTTTGTTTGCAAAGTAATAAGAGTTTTTCTTCTTTTATTATGATATTGTATCAAATACCAATATCAGTAGCTAATAAGGTACTATGTTTTATTTTACAATAATGTATATTTTCAATATAGTTGGATTTAACGTAACTTTGTTAAAAACATAATTTTAATTTGAATGTACAATTCCTGAACTAAATCACATACTATTAACATAATTGATTTTTAAATTACTCAGTTCACTTAGAGAATTTATTTTTATTTTCCCTATTGATTTTGTGTTGATCGAATAGGACAAATAAAAAATACTAGATAAAATATCGTGGGGTAATTACTACATCTTTTCACACTAGAATATTTCATAGTCCCTGGATTGGTATCTGAAGCGTAAGACTGATCATGTAACAAAAAAAAAAGATCAAGATACGCTGCAATTGTTGTACCAATGCAATGTCTTATGCACCATTAGAAGCATAAACGAAATGATGATAAATTACTTCATCTAGGTAACTTCAAAATCACCATTTGTGATATACCCACTAAAAAGATTTTTTTTTATCTTCCTTCATAAATGATACAAATAAGCAAGCAATATAAACTTAAAACCCCGCAATCAGCTACCCAAGACATATGTTTGGAGCATATTGATGTATGGTTGTGACACATGGTGCCTTACCGAAAAGTATGAAAAAAGACTAGAGGCCTTTGAGATGTGGTGCTACAGAAAAATATTAGGTATTTCATGGAGAGACCACATCACCAATGACGTGGTTCTCAGCAAAATCGTCGAAGGGAGGCACCTAATCAAAACTATCTCAGGGAGGCGAGCTCAATGGATCGGCCACATTATACGCCATGAGGGTCTCCTGCATGACATAAAAGAGGGAATGGCTGAGGGGACAAATCACAGAGGGCGCCCCCGACGGGAGTATTTGGAGCAAGTGTTCGGGGATTTTAACTGCGCCTCATATACCAAGTTGAAAAGGGCTGCAGAGAATAGAGACCAACGAAGGACGAGATGGAGGACTTTGCTGCAAACCAATCCCCAAGATTGAAACTGCGAAGAAAGAAGCAAGCAAATAATGATGATTTGAATGCATAACTTGTCTCATTCATGAAGGAGGATAAAAAGAAACTGTTTTTAGTGGGCAACTCACAAAGGTTGATTTTGAAGTTACCTAGTTGTAGTAAGTACCCCGCGATATGTAAACATGTTGACAATATTTGCATAGGCAAAAAAACTTTTAGTATTGTTACAAATCATGTATTATGGCTTTTGTGTAATTTGAAATATGTGTTTTGAATAGATTTGTTGTTCACCGTAAGTACATAAATCTCATTGTTTGTACTAGTTCAAAAGTGAATTCAACAATGTATTTGCATTTTGATTAACCAGCACATGCAGTGTGGATGCGTGAGGGTATATTTATTGGTGATATATATATTTTGCATTATATATATAAATGTTTCGATGATTTCTCATCAGGTTCGACAGGAGTATGTCTTTACCACTGTCATCATTTAACGCTGGAGATTTTCCATATCCGAGTACTATAGACAGCGGAACAAGACAAATGATTTCCCGAAGAATGGATTACGCTCTATGTAAGTTGGAAAACTAGCACTTAGTTCGCAGTAATTATAACGATTTAATCTTGAACCAAAATTTTATTTCTTCATCAAAATATGTAACATAGCTGGAGCATTAACTTTTGCATCATGTGAAAAATAAAAATTGACTGCATTACAGTTTTTCATCAATTATTTTATAGTTTAGGCATTATGTTTTAAGGACCGAGTGGTCATACGCTCATCAGTTGACTTAAACAAACAGTTTTTGCTAAATTCTTCATTCTTATTGTATTAATGCTTTAAAATATTTTGCCTTCTTTTGCGTAGAATTTTTAAAACGGGATTGAGGATACCAATTATCTGATAATACCCATTTTTCTTTTTTTTATGATTTTATTATTGGCATGTCATGATACATATACAAAGGCAATTTAATAGGTAATTTTTATACGAGTAGGCAATTGAATTAAAAATTATTCAAAGAAAACGAAAAGGTGATATCCTTACAGCTGGATTGTAGGGTCTTTTTTCTTGTGTTTTAAAAACTTTTATCATTTTATTCATCAATAATGTTCAAATAAGACTCATGAATTTTCGAGCCTTTAGTAACTGACAATGTAAATATATATATAATGCACAATTTTATTGATTCACTATAAAGTTGCTATCGCAAGTTACATTTGAAAGAATTCAAATGAGTGTGACCTGTAAGAGATAGTTTATTTTTAGATATTTCAGTTACTAAAATATTTATATTTCATTTGATTGATATCATTTTGACTGATTTTTTAAAATAACAAAAGATGACTAACCATTACAGAATATTTACTTGTTAATTTGATCTATGCATCCATCTGTATTGAAAATTGTTTCAAAAGTTGCCAACAACTCTTTGACATGTAAACATTGCTGTATATGCAAAATTTAGAAACCTTGAAAGCTTAAAGGCCATTTTTACTGTTAATTACTGAGTAGGTGCTCCAGAAAAATCTTTCTTTATATGTTTTATTTTATATTTTTGTTCTGAATTTTGTTTTGTTTCTATTATTATGTGTTGCGTTGGGTTTTTGACGATTGGTGGCAATCTATAGGCGAAGTTGCTGGAGGTCCCAGGTCCAACAGTCCGTTGATCGACGTTGAGGCCATGTCCGATGAAGAGACAGATCAAAACGAAAAACAGGCAGCGACCGCAGTAGGTCAGTCAAAGGGGACATTAGTGGGAAAACATTTGCAATATTCATGAACTCGTTTAATCACTATCAAATTCGTACGAATAATAAGCCAGATAAAATATTTAAATGTTAACACTTTGTCTTTTATGATTGAAGGCAGGCTTAATTTTTGGATACTTAAAAAATAATATATCGGCATGTTTTCTGTTGATGAGTACCTACATATATTGGAATAGTTTCATGAATGTTGTTTTTGTTTCACACACATTTTGGAATTATGTCTCTTAAGATGAAATTTGCTTTAAGATCAGTGATACAGCGAAACTTCTCGTTTTCAATTGATTAGTATTCTCGAGTCCTGCTTTAATAACAGGATAATCTTGTGTTTTTTTCAAAATTTTCAATCACTGAATCTTAAGTGAAATGGTTCTAAAAGTTTAAACATCACCTATGCATTGATATCTAAATGTTTGTATCTTTCCTTCAATGTGTAACTACTCATCTTTAACTTCTTCAAATTGATAGCAATAAGAAATGTGTTTTGAATGAGAACTTCCATAACATTTTATTTGGCTTCGAGTGTTGCAATTTTGTAGAGATGCAACAGAAAGTGAGAGAGAGAGAGATATAGTAAATATTAGTTGTAAAACGTTTAAAATATAGAGGAATCTCAACATTTTTATAGTATTTTCATGTGTATTCCTGGACTTTAAATACATTTTTTGTGACACTCGGGTTTTAGTTTGTCAATTATTGATTTTTCACAGAAGTTCGCTTTCGCGTCAGCTAGATAACAAGTAGACCAGATATTGGAACAAAAATGAATCTTTGTTGCATCTCTATTTGGTACCCTTCCTCACCCCATCCTCTTATATTTGAATCATTATAATTTGTTTAGAATGTTTACATTATATGTTTTTATTCTACGTCAAAACTGCTATTCATCAGAAATGTTTTTAAATCCCAATAAAAAATATCAGAGATTAAAACAATAATTTAGTTCATTCATTTATAGTTTTTTTTTTTTAATGGTGTAGCTCTTTCTATTATTTCTGCAATTTCATCATCATCATTTCCTTTCCGCACCTAATAGTGCATAAAGCATTGCATTTTTACACCAATTGCAGCGTATCTTGATCATTTTTGTTACATGAAGGTAAGATGATCAGTCTTACGCTTCAGGTACAGTACAGGTACTATGAAATATTCTAGTGTGAAATCACCCTTTTCAATATATAATTCATATCAACCATGTCGGAATCGAACCCGAGACCTCTTGCACGGCAGGCTAAAGATCTGACCATTACACCACGAGGCCGACGGTCTGCAATTTTGTTGGGATTAATTATTTAATTTTTCTTTTTCTATAAATATTTTTCTGTTTGACTTGCAAAATTTACATAAGAAACGAATTAATTATGCCAAAGCAATCATTATATTTCACTATGTAGCTGTTAGCAGTCGTCTATGATCCAATAGTCATCTTTCTGTCTTGGAATTTAAAATTGACGTGAAGTTAAAACATGCGACTCACTATACGTCATGAATCATTCAAAGTTGTGTTGACACAAATTTGTTATTTTTCAAAAGTTAACTGTCTGTTTTCATTTATTTCGTTTTACGTTTTAAGAATATTCTGATAATTTTTGTTTAATTTAATCAATTTTTACATTGGTAATAAGTAAAAAATATAAAAGAAGGTTAAATTTCTTATATTTAAAATAAAAATGTATTTTTTATTTTTATTTCAGTTTATAAATAAGTTACATAAATGTTTCCTTTTGAAATACAATAAGGTATTGTGCTAATAAAAATGCCGAAATTTGAAGCATTATCATTTTCAACAATATTTTGAGTTTGTCCAAATTTTTGTAGACAAGGACTGGATTCAACTCCCTGGGGAGCTGTTTATATTAACATATTACAACAGAGATGAAGAACATTTCAGAGAAGGTAATATAGAAGTCTAGGCATCTACAGGGCTTATGACCTGTCAATGGCTGGTTTAAGTGGCCACTTTACACACTGTGTAACATTCACCATTCTGCCTATATTTGAACATCTATATTCCTTCAATTCTTTCATCTGTTGATGTTTGTGAAGTTAAAGAGCTGAAACCTTTATTTATGCGGCTGAGATTCATCTAATTGAATTATTTCACCTACATACTAGGCAACGCCTGAAAATGTTATTTAATTTATAAAGTGGCCACTATTTATAAAGTGGCCACTTAAACCAGCCATTGACAGGTCATAAGCCCTGTAGATGCCTAGACTTCTATATTACCTTCTCTTAAATGTTCTTCATCTCTGTTGTAATATGTCATCATCATTTTGATTTATTTTGTAACAATGAAAGTATGTGGTGATTATTTTTTCTAATTTTAAATACCTTCTCATTCAATGCATATTTCTTATAACATATTCAGTCTTCCTAGTGTTTTTTTTGTGTCCCTTTATATATTATGGTCGGTGTTAGCTTCTAATAGGTGATGGATCAATGTTGCTTTAGTTGTTTTTGGTTTCATTTTTATTTTATTCCATTTTATGTTGGTTTTTGTTTTGTTTTTTAATGTTATCTTTGTATGTACTATTCACGGTAATATTAAATATTTGAAGCCATTCTCTAAACAAGATTGAATTTATCAAAACGTTTGTTGAACTATTTGAAAACAATTATATAAATATGATTATATTAAGAGAAAGGCGACAATTATTTCAGCATGAGTTCAATGGCTTACTGTAGAGGCTTCCTAGCGGCTTTGATTATGAATTGCATTTTAATCATGAATGATTTATGCTTTTGCGAAAAATTCGATACATTAAAAAAGGTAAGTTAAATGTGGGCGGTAAAATAAAGAAAAAAAAGAACATTATAATGCTTGCTTGATCTCAATGTTTAATGATGTAATGAATTTGTTAACCTTTTCTCATTCCAGGAATCTGTGATAAAATAAAAACAATCCTGTGATGTTAACTCAATTGTAGTATATTGTTTTAAGGGTGCTTATAATAATATTCTTAGTATATATGTATTTGGCTACATGTCTGTAAATATAATCATCAATTATCATTTTAAAATAATTTATTGCATTGAAATCAACCATAACACTTTTCAAGTATTTACTGACTACAAATTCAATCAATTTAATAATGTCACCTCAAATGAAAATATCATAATTTAAACGATGAATTTGGATAACACTCCTGTACCCATTGAATCCATACTATGCAAACAACAAAATAGCAAATTAACAAAAATCTTTCAATAAATTACACTTAACAATATCTCATTTTCTGAATGATTTTATATCCTTCCCTTGTAATTTAGATTTTTCGATTTTACGTATAATATTTTATCTCCAGTTTGATTATCTAATTTGTAAATTATATTTTATCATGTAAGTTGGTTGGTGTTGCTATCAATGTTTGGTGTTTAGATGCAAGTATAGTTGTCGGTGGACGTTGTTGTCTGCTTAGGGTTGAACGATTTTCTTACAGTACTGGGTTGACTGTTTCAGGGGAGCAGGATGTGCGAGTGTTCACTCTAGCAGAGCAGATTATAGCCGCTATGCCGGACAGAATTAAGGTAAGTTTGTTGGGTTTAGTATAGAATTATGTAGATCGAAAAATTAACACGGTTTTATGATTGTCCACTGTAAGTAAACTATGTTTACAGAGCTGAACCTACCGTAGGTTCCAGAACCTGGCACTTGCTTGCAAAGGAAGGGAGAATAATGTTCTCGGATTAATTAACAAACGTGTAGATTTCAGTTCCTTTTGAGTAAGTGAATGGGTCCTTGATCCTGTTAGATCCGGCGCTGTATGTGCAGAGTGTGGCGTAGTGTGAATAGGGGAAATCATGACCGCCGAGAAAATCAAAAATTAGGTTCAGTAAAAGTCTCATAGTTTTTCAAGTTATTCAACATTTTTTTAAATTTTAGAAAATAAAACCCTTCGTCGTAACTCTTTTTGGTAGAGAGACTGCAAATCAAGGAATTTTCTCAATCTGTTTTTTGGATAGGTTGTCTTGTATAGTTGTGCTATCGAATATAAGCTGTGATTTTTGTGTCACAGGAAAATTTTTTTTTAAAGAAAAGTTTTTTCTGAAACATTACCCCACTCTCACAGCTATGCTGCTGGAAAAGTATTCCATTTCATTGGGCCTGCCACCCTGATTCGCGTTCACTGAATTTAGTGAGCTGGTTGCGTGTAAGTAAAATGGCTTTTTCTATCGCCGTAGATGTAGCTGATCTAAGCAGAAGACTTCTTTCAACTGGTTCATCTGGAATTAATATTTCTTTTAGATACTCCTGAGCAGAGTTGCATGTAGATCTATTTAGATATCGTTAAACTGTAGTCCATAATGAGTAAACTTTACTCTGATAAATACTTTCACAATCCACGGCTTCCGTGGTCTAATGGTTAAGACACATACCTCACGCACGGAAAGTTCCATGTACAATTCGTGAGAACACAAAAAACCAATGTAATAATTAAATGCTTATTCTAGCATTGAGCGTCTCGTTACCCCCACAATTTAATCGGATCCATGCACGGTGATCACGTAATGGCGTCTTGCGCGGACCTTTAACTCCAATAATTTCTTTCAAAGCGGCGGATAGTCAGGCTCCATCTCCTATTCATGAAAATTCGCTAGGATGGTTCGAATCAACGAATAACCGGTATTTTCTTCGAGCATCCACTGTCAAGGTTTGTGGTTCAGATCCTATCCAACACAGTGCCTTTGTCATCAGGAAAAGTAAATTTTACTGTTTCCACAAGAGAGCCCCTTGCTAAATTTATTTGGGTTGCTATTCACTTGGAAATAATTTTGCTTAATATTCTTGTACATTATTTACCCACTGAATTAATCTTGATCAAACTGTTTCTCGAAGATAACCCCTGGCCAAATTTACAATTTAAGAAAACCTGTCCTTTAAAATAATGGCCACTGTAATAACATTTGAATTCCCAGAGGAATAACCCTGTAAGTTGTTCTAGAAACACTGTCAACTATTGTACACACTGTAAATTAATATTGTCAATTTTTTGATGTCCTGTTTCTCCAATAATTCTTATAATAAACTCAATTGTAACGAACCACTGACTTATAATTCTGTTCTTCCAACCGATTCACCCACAAACAAGGAACAATTCGGGTACCCGAGGACCCATGGCTTCCTAAAAGGAACCCCGAGCAATACAAGACCAAGTTCTACCGGAGTGAGTCGAGGGCAGATCTTAGTAGCGGAAGTAACACAATAGTGTACTGTGCTGTAATTTACCAATTTAATGTAAAAAACACAAAATACATTGTAAAATGAATTAACTTTAACGGTTACTAATATTGCATATTGTTTATTATGTCCCTACTCAACACGGGTTTTCTAGTCGAAGCAAGTTCACAGGCATCGGTCATTCTAAGTTGCCACTATAAGTTGTCTCCATCCTCAATAAATGTATGCATTGTTTGCAAGAGTCAAAATGAGTTGAAAATGACAGGAGGCATAATCCGCTAAAGTACTTATTCTTAGTACTTGAAGTTTTAAATAAATAAAAAATATATATATTTTGTGTGGTAAGAAATGTGTTTATGTTGTTTTTTCGCTTGGTACTCAATATATAAAATTATATGTGATAAGTTCATGGTTTCACAGCCTTTCAGATAGATACTTGTGATATTTTTCTGGGTTGAGATGGCATGTATTTATTCTTATTTTCGCCGATGTTTCAGACAGTGTTATAGTGTCCATCCAGGAGATGGATCAGCCGAGATGATGGATAATGTAACACTCCCTGAAACGTCGGCAAAAAGAAGACTAAATACCCCGTAAGACAACCAAGAAACACAACAAATATTAAATGTTGTTAAAGATATAAACTGATTGATTTCAGAACGAGAGCGAGGATATGATAGTGGATGGAAGTCCTGGAGTTTCTGACTCTGGAGCCCCTAGCGATTGTCTCATGGAGCCACTTCTTGATCTCCCTCCTCCAGTTAATTTTGAACCTGCGGAATTCAACTTTGAGTTTTCAGATCACAATTACAGGTACATTCGATTCATCTAAATATTAAAAATAATTCATGTTTGACTCGCTTCCACGGAAAACCTCCAAATAGTATAATTTATCATCATCATTCCCTTTCCGAACCTAATGGTGCTTAGGACACTGAGTTGAGTTACCATAAAAAACGTTCTATGGAGGAGTCTTCGATTATGTTTTTTAACATAATTCGCTTTATTGTTGCAAAAGTTAAATATAGGATTTTTTTAAATCTAATTTTTTGATTCCTAGAGGAATTGTATCTAACATGTCGGATCATCCATTTTGGATCTTGGAAGATTTTTAGTCCATTGCAATTTCGTTAATGTGTGAATACGTCCTCAAAGGATGTCACTGATCTTTTACAGCACTCTATTTTTTACCCGACAAAGTGCAAGTGAGATATCTCTCTCACGGTCTTTAAAAAAAAAAGTTCCACTAAAATATTAAAAAACATAAAAAATTATTTTCGAGATGTTAATTTTATTTTGCTATGTATTTCTAGGTACTATGATGTTGGAACACCCTGCTCCAGCCTTTCCCCCGCCTCCTCCTCCTGCCTCCCCTCTCCACGCTCCATCCCCCTGGCAGACTCCCCGTCCCCTCCCCCCACGACTGAGGACTTCTGTGAGTTCCTGCAAGCCTCTGCCAACCTGTGTGAGAGGGACTTCAATAATCTTACACTATCTGGTGAGTGTAAAATGAAAAAAAAATTACATGAATTTTCATGATTTAATCAAAATCTTTTAATTTTGGGGCTATTTTCTGTTAATTGTAAATAACCGTTTTTGAAAATGGGGAAATGGCCAGAACGAGTTCGAATCTCGGACCTCCTGATCTGGAGTCTGCTACACTACCACAGGACCACAACAAGTCACATTTAATCAGTAAATTTATTTTTAATTTTTCGTTTATGTTATAATATAGTTGTATGTATGTATACATGTCGGCCTCTAGGTGTAATGGTCAGCGCGTTAGCCTGCCATGCAAGAGGTCTCGGGTTCAATTCCCGACATTGTTGATATGAATTATTTATTTTTAAGGGTTTTTTTGAACTAGAATATTTCATAGTCCCTGGACTGGTACCTGAAGCGTAAGACTGATCATCTTACCTTCATGTAACAAAAATGATCAAGATACGCTGCGATTGGTGTACCAATGCAGTGCCCTATGCACACCATTATGTGCGGAAAGGGAATGATGATGATGATGATACATACACAAATAAATACTCAAGAATATTAGATATTTTTAAGATGGAGACATTTAATTTAATTATTTATTCAAGTAAATCTGATAAATGTTTCCATATTCTCTGCTCAGCAAATAATTTCTATGTCTGTTGAGATATTTATGTGTATGATTTATCTTAAAGTTCTTGATTTAATATTCCTACTGCAAGGTAAAATCATTCAATTAAATATATTATTGTCACCATATGTGTAATTTGGTCTGTTGTTCAGTATTAGCAATTGGTTCTCTGTGATTGAATATGAACGGACTGTTCAGTAATTAACGACAGCCAGCTAACACTTAATTACACTGCCCAGTTGGACAAATCTGCTCAACCTGAAACTCCCACTGGGCATTAGAATTTCAATGAAAATGTATAAACGCATAAACCTGGGATCTGTATTAAATGCTTACAATGCAATCATTATCAAGGATCTATTTGTAAAGAGCGCTTCGCCAATAAGGTTAAAAAAGAATTAAGTATTTTAGATATGCTTGTCTGGTAATATTTTAACCTTTCTTTGGAATAAATTAAATAATAACATTAAATAAAATTCTATAGTCCCTCAGTAAATAGGATTTTTAATCAAACCTTGTATAAATTTTCATGCATTTCAGGTTTATAATAATTATAAAATTTAAAGCTTTATCTGGTATGTTTACATTCTTTTGAAAATAATGTAATTCCTATTTTTTCTGTTGATAAATTACTCATTACATTATTGAAATAAAATGTAGGTAAAAAAAAAACGTGTCAGGTTAGTTTGTTTATTTTAACTCGAGATTTTATCATAGCGAAAAGGCACAATTTTTTTTGTTTTGCATTTAACAAATGTTTACATAAATTTAATGAACACATTCAAAATAAACAATTTAACAAAAATGTGAAATTTTACAAAAGCTACTAATAATTTAGAGTTAGGGATACGTGATACGTACATGTATTTGTATGGATAAAATAAAAGAAAATGAATATTTCAAACATCAAACTACATTGTTAATCATTATTGCTGTGTAAATTATTACTGAATTTTTTATAGATCGAGAACAGAGAGAACTATACGAAGCGGCTAAAATAATACAGAAAGCTTACCGATCCTACAAAGGAAGGCAGAAACTGGAAGAACAAGATAAAGAAAGGGCTGCGGCTATCTGTATACAGAACTATTACAGGAGATATAAACAGGTGACTATGTCTTCAATATTTCCTGTTGAGCATGTTCTATAAATAGTCTCACTTTAGTATGTCTCTCTTTAGTCTTCAATTATAATAATTGCTGAAATGTTGACACCTCTACTTGTGTAATCATAGTTTTGCTGTGTAGAAAAAAAATCAAAAATTATTTAAAAATATATCCAATATATTTAAATACTAAATAATGTAGGTATCTATTTTAAATATTTAAACAATAACTAGACTTAAGTTGCACGTATGTATGTAATTTCAATAGGAGCATGTAAATTCTGGATTATGGATGTTCAGTGCTACGGAAAATTGGATTACATACTGTAAAAATTAGAGCACTTAATTGTACTGATGTAATAACTTATATTTACAAATAAGTTATTCATTAAAAATACTTGGTACACTTCCACTTATTTGTTCGACGTTTAAATCATCATTTTTGTTTATTTTTAGTACGCATACTTCAAACAAATGACCCATGCAGCTATGGTAATTCAGCACGGCTACCGCTCATATTGTGCCCACAAGCGGTTCAAGAAGGCCACTTCGCAGGAAGGGAATGCGGGTCGCATCAACTCCCCCACCGTCTCCAATCCGACCCCCACTCCGACTAGCAATGCGGGCTCCAACATGACACAGAGTCAGGGGCAGGGTCAAGGAAAAGGAAAAGGAAGCCCCTCTAGTCTCAAGTAAGTTACGAAAATGTTCATACTTGCCGAAAAATCAGATAAGTTCATATTTTGCTCAAGACGCAAACTCTAATAAATTTCGTCGACGTTGGAAAGACAAGATTTACCAAGCGACATGTAGCCAATTTTACCAAAGAGCCAACTGTAGTTTTTTTCTTTTAATCAATAAAAAGTCTCATATTTTGAATTTTTATTTAAATGCTGTAGAAATTGGGCCGGTATAATAGGTATATATTTTCAGGTTTCTGGAACAAGTTGGTAACTAACTTTACTAGTTGTGAGATATTGCACTTTTTAAGTCCAAAGCTCATCCTCAATCATCAATTCAAATATAACCGGAATTTGAATATTATAAAATATTTTTATTTGTAAAATACAAAACATTTTTATGGAATTTTTAAACAACGGTTATTTGATGCCAGTAATGAAGATATCATTTTTCTAAAATTTGTTGTTACCATCTTATTCCAGAAACACGAGGATACAATAATTTTTCATTAATTTTTTATAAAATCAAAAAAACTTGAATTGGCTCTTTTCTAAAGCGCTACAAGTCACTTAGTAAATTTTGCCTCTTTACCGTCGATATTTTGAGCAAAATCACATTTTTAAAAATAATTTCATATTTTACTCAGATGTGCCGAATTTAAAATATGAAAATTAAAATATGTTACATCCAAACAAACTGTGATTTAACAAATATTTCTTTAGATATGAATACCCTTTTTGAAACTGTAATTCACATAAGTGTCGATTTTCATTAACTATTGGCAAGATTTTGTCCATGTTTAGAATTAACTACAATTTGTTATTAAGACTACATCAATGTATTTTTATGTTTCATTAGGAGGACTTATTCTCAAAGACGCCAACATCAAGCAGCCAGGAAAATACAACAATTTATGAGGCAATCTAAAAACAAGTATGTGCAACTATCTTTTTTTATTTCTAAAAAAATAAATATACTGTGCCCTCAAAGGGGCATATTTACTGATGTTTCCATTGATGAGATTTATGGAATCAACATAACAATTGTTACATATTACGTTGTATTGGGTTACATTTGCTAATCGTCACAGAGAATATTGCAACTATGTAAATTCCAGCTTATATACAATAACATTTATATACGTTTTCGATGCTGTACATTATGTTGTGATATTGTTATTCTCCTAATCCTGTTATTTTTGTGTTTTGCTTACTAAGTGTGTGGGAAGATGGATTCGGAATCAATGTAAGTATATTAACCCAAACAGTAACTGTATTTTTGTAAAATCTATTTTATATTCTGTATGTATTTGTTTCACATAAGTATGTTTTACTGCCGGTGTAATTTTACACTTGAACTTTTGTGCTGTTCCCTGAAAGTTGATATTTACTTTTGAAATTAAGCTTTCACCCATATTTTTTTTTACATGAAGTTTGGACAAGGTCAGGTAAGATGTCGCCCATTCAAAAAAATATATGTTTATCAGTATTGTTTTTAAAAATATATTTATAAGAGAGTAAAAATGATTTTTCTATTTACCATACGTACTGCATATTATATGTAATTGATATCCAAATGCAAATTAACTTCTGAATCAAAAGATTAATCTGTTTTTACTGTGCTGGATAGCTTTAAATAATTATTAATAGTTAGCTTACTACCACTCTCTAAAGCTCGTTGCAGACCAGCTAATCGAAGGCCAATGAAAGAGATTCGTTGGCGTTTGTTGGTTTTGAATGGGCGAACTAGCTAAAGCCAGCAAAGCTTTCTTGGCGTTCAAAACCCGTAGCGCAGTGGTAACATCAAAGAAATCTTACCATCCTCAACAAACATTTTATAAATCTACAAATGCTAGTAGACATATCTCCGAATGCCAAGAAATGTGCTGTAGTCAATGCCGAATATCGTTGGTTGGCCTTCGTCGGGCCTGTCTGTACGCAGCTTCGTAATATGTAGATAATTTGAAGTCCTTTAACTAATATTTATCTCTAAAAATAGTTATTCAGGAGCTATTATAGTATAGTTATTTTAAGACTATCCAGGTTTGTTCAAAATAGTGATATGGGAGGTGATTTTGTGCAGATTGCAGAGCGAGCGAGCCGCAAGAGAGAGGCAGGTGGACCTGCAGCCAGCTGTCCCCCTAAGGTTGCAGTCTCTCGTGCCCAGTATCCCATGCACTCCACCGTCCAATCAACACAGGTAACTTTATCATGTATTCAGACCACACACCTACACAAACATTAGCTGATCATTGGCCCCATTTGTCTTTTTCTATCATTAGATTTCAATGTAACTATCAAACATTTTTTAGTCTTTACAAAAAATATCTATTTCAAATAAAATGTTTTTCCATTACTTTTATTATAAACCAGCCATGATTTAGTACACATTTAGGAATGTATTTAGAGTAAAATATGCCATATTTTTTTATTGTTCAGGCAGTTTTTATAGTACAACTTATTTGAAAAGGTTTAGATCTTGACTAAATTTAGAATTGTCATTTGTCCCGCGGGATATAGATGGCACTCAACTTCTTTTAGAAGTTTGTTTTCTAGGGAAGGTTGTGTTTAAGAATTTGTGAAAATGCTTTACCTCAATAGATGGCAGTAAGGTATTGAATTTTCAATTATATAGCAATATACAATACATCTTACAATTATTTTAATGGATCCGTTCAGATAAAATTTGATATGCAATGAAAGGACAAAGTTGAGAATTTTTCATTACTCTAAATATTTGGAAAGTTATAATGATTAATCAAACCTTCAGGGAGATAAAATTTTCCACCTTCCTTGTAAAAATATTAATAAATATACATAAGTAGCTAGTCTTCTGTTATCTGTTGATATTATCAGAACGTTTTTAATACCTACATAGTATTATCATAAGGTTTAACTCTTCTCAAGTATGTAAGCTTAAATGCAGATAGTGGTTCGACTGAGATAAGTATGGTAGAAATGAGAAGTGCTGCCAAATATATGAAAAATGGAAAAGCGCCAGGCTTTGATAATGTTGCTACAGAGTTTATGAAGGTGGGCGGTGGAATAATTTTTGTATGGCTGCCCAAGCTTTATAACCAATATTTAGAGGAAGAATACACTCCTCCAGATTGGAGAAGGGCTGGTGTCGTGCCTCTATACAAGGGAAATGGCTCTAATATAAAATTCGGAAATTATAGAGCAAATTAGCCTTTTAAGCGCTGTTGGCAAAATGTACAGAAGAAGAATACTGATTGAGAGAGTAAAATAAGTTACAAAAAGTAAAGTGTGGAATATGCAGAGTAGTTTTACGAATGGAAGAGGATCTAATGGATCCAATATTTGTTTTCCAAAACATGACGAAAAATTTTAAGCTAAAAATCAAAAGCTTTTCTGCGCATTTGTCGATCTGCAATCGTTTGATTGAGTTTGATAAGCGTTTGATAAACGTTTGATAGAATTGACAGAGATAAATTATGGAAGGTGTTATCCGAGTATGGAGCGAACAACCATCTGACACGGGCTATTGCTTCTCTGTATAAGGACATCACAGAATATGTTAGGATAAATGGATAATACACACCGTCGTTTGATATTCATAAAGGAGTCAAACAGAGATGTGTGATTTCACCATGGTTGTTCAATATGTATATTGATAACTGTATGATTTTAGAATGGGAGTAATAATGGGTGATTTTTTCTCATTTATTGTCTTTCGTATGCTGATGATGCCGTGTCTCTTGTTAGCAACAAAGAGGACCTGCGATTCTTGGTAACAAAACATCGCATTGGGGAAACAAGGTTCATGTAAAAGTTTAACCTGTCCGGGAGTATGGCCGTACATGGTCGTCCAAACAAAATTTTCATCAATGGAGTATGGGCGTACATGTACGTCCGATTATTTTCAGAAATATTATTTGGGCTTGTAAAACCGATGGTTGACAACCCATGAAATAAAACATCGATAATTTTGATATAAATCATATTTACTGGTATAATTTATTATTTTTATTCAAGAAAATATGTTGCTTATAGCATTGACAATGATATAAAATTATAAAAAGTAAAAAAAAAACATGAAAAAAAACTCACTCCCCAGATACAGTTTTGTCGGCAGAAACTCACTCCCGGACAGGTTAAATGAATACATTATTTTATCTTATAATTTTTATTAATACTGTCTTAATAAACTTAATAATAATTCAGGATTGATTTAGTTTTTCTTTAAAATTTTGATGGAGGTAGAACTGATATTTAAATCTTAATATAATAAAAGTAAATTTTAAACATGTTTTGTTTGATAGAACCTTGTTTCCCCAAGGCGACTAAAAAGTTAACGATGGATGCAAGTGTAGCTATTTGCTGATGAATATCGATAAATGAAATAAAATGGTTTTGAAAGAAATTAAAGTACAATTTCGAAAGGTAGAGGAATTTGTGTATCTGGGAAGTATGTTTACTAGGAATGGAATGATTGGGAAACATATTGAAAGGAGGCTGAGTGCCGGAAACAGGGTGAATGGTGCACTTAAATCGACCTTTACAAATTAATGTTTTTCGCAGGAGGCAAAATTAGCAGTTCGCAGTAGAGTCCTGGTACCGATCTTTATCTATAAGGGGTCAGTATGGAATCGGAAAATTAAGAATGAAAGCGATTATGCGATATCTCGGACAAATGTGTGGTAAAACTATTTACGGTAGGTGATAGGTACTATTTTCGAGCTCCATATATGATGTAAGGCTGAGATAGGCATTATCGACAAAATCATAAAAGAGTTCTGTGTTGGTTTAGTCTACAGAGCGAATGGATAGCAAAAGAAGGGTTAAAACGATTTACACTGCGAAAAATGGATTTAAAAATCGATGAAGACCAAAAAAGATTTGGCATGACTAAATCTAATAAATACTTCTAGGTGGACATGTCAAAAGTCGGATTAATCGGCGCGCGTGCATGCGAAGATTTATGAATGTAGAAGAAGCGAGGTATGTATGCAAAGACAGAGTGATATGGAGTCCTATCCTCGCTGCCTACCCTTACGGGGAAACGTTTGATGGTTTATTTGTGCAAACCAGTATTATATTATCTGCAAAATTGGCATCTTCTGACTTTTGACAGAAACCGTGTACGCACATCAAACTGAAGCCGACAAAACTATTCATTTTGAGTAGTTTTACGTTTTGGCTATTAGTTACTCCGTAGATGTCGCTTAGTAGGTACGTAACTGCCGATTTAAATTCAACTATGCCGTGTTGTCGTTTTTAAGTATAAAAATACTGTTGGGATTAAGATGGAATAGGGTGGGATCACATTTCATGTGTCAGTAGCAAATTCACAAAAAATATTATTTAAGAATTCGATTATTTTACCGTCTGTCAGATTGTTAAATAAAACAAAATGGACATTTTGTTAGTATTGCTACGGTAGTCGAATTTTTTATCCGGCTTTCTATTAATAAGCCTTATTATAATATTTAATAATTAAACTGTATCAATTTGACTTTATTACTAAATGATTATTCAATGTTTTTTTTACGTTTGCCTAATAAAAATACCTGTTTTTTTTAAAGTCCAGTCATTAGTTAATATAAACTATAAATGTATTGTATTATATTTTATTTACCAACTTTGTACAATTTGTGGAAACTTGTTATTGGTTTTAAGTTTTTACAATATATCTGTTGTTTACTACAAAAATATGTCTTTAGAACTGTTGGTTTCCCAAATAAAATAAAACTTAATGATATGAAAAGAAATGAAATGAAATGAATAAAATAAAGTAATAAATGAATAGGTACATAATTTAAACGGATTTATAAACATAAAAGAAATGCCACAAAATGTTTGAAATTTAGGACGGTTTGATAAACAGTAAAATATTATTCCCTTTATTAACCTTGATTTTTTTTTGTGAAAACGAATATTGAAAAATAAGCCTATCTCAGACTCCATCTAAGCCAATGTAAAAAATAAACCTGTTTTTAACTGTGAACAATTATAATGCTTCCAAATTGATCAGGGTTGTAAAAACGGCTATTTTTAATGACCAATCCTCTTATTGAGGTATTTTTGTACTGTAAAATTACTTTTTTTTATTCTAGTACCCAAATGAAAGCCTCTTTCAAAGTGATTATTATTTCTCTTGGGCAAACCGCAATAGTACCTACTTAAGAAAAGCAAAAAAAATGTATTACAAAATAATATATCGTGCAAAGAATAAGCTCTTTAGAATTATTATCTTGATTGCTTGACAAATCAAATAAATGAGAAAATAGTACGAGGGACTACTTTTATTTTTATTTATTCTTTTTTTTTCCAATATAAACAATGATTAATAATAAATATAATATTTACCCGTGCCGAGGACACTTACAATATAAAAAATAAAATAAAATACATGTGAGAATATACAAAGAAGACTTAATATACAGAGATAATAAACAAATGGTTCCGACAGTTTTAAACACGACGTATTTATGTTTTTATGTAATTAATGTATACCTTTATTATTTATATTATAAAACACACAATAAAAGAACAAAAACATAACATAAACTATACATTTGTGGAGCTGTTGATTCAATATTGGTTTGAGCGAATGATACAATCCATTTTACTTTTACCCAGCTCCACTATACTTTTTTTATAGTCTTTTCTTGATTTAATGTACTTAGTAATTAATTGTATTTTATCTGCAGAAAATTTTCCAGGAAACGAAATAAGTGCAAAGAAAATAAGTTTAATGTAAATCTCCATAAATGTACATAATGCTTTAAAAAAAGGTTTTTTTTACTATTTTACTTCTTGTACATACTTCATGTAGATTAGTTTGCTAATGACGGTAAAATAATTAAGGGTATAAGAAGCATACTTTGAAATCTCAATTGAAGGAGTGGAATTATTGAGATATTTGCGAAAAACTTGGAAAAAAAGAATTGTGAGATTTATAATAATCGTGCTTCACTAACTCAATGGAGAATGATAAGTTTGCGGTTTCAAGTAGTAAAATTGAAATCTGTTTTTGCAAGATTTAGAGACGGTTTTGAATTACGCTATTATTGAAGTAGCTAGATTTTAATGTAAAGTTAATTTTGGCATCAATAACTTAATTTTTCGATTTCGGTGGAGGTTTCTAAGTTTGCTTCTAATACCCTCAATTATTAAATCAACCCCAATTAAGGCTATATAGTCTGATAAAAAGTACTGAAATCATGCTATGTTGCTATTTTAAAACGCCGTTCTTTCAAAATCGTGTCCAACGTGTACAACATACCTACTTTAGAAATGAAATAGTTTCAACTAAAATATTCTTCTTATTAAAATACGAAACACAGGATTACATAAAAAAAGGCGCCTGCTAATGTTAAATTAATTACTTACAATTATATCGGAAAAAAGGGAACCTTCCTACACAATACGGAAATGTCATATATTACGAATACCGATCAAAATATTTATGTGAAATGGATTTAGGAAAAATTCGTGACCGTTTTCTATTTAAATTTCAACGGTCACGAACACAGTTCAAAATTTAACCGAAACGTGACGTATTAGGGGCGTGGTCAAAGCAATTAACCGTTTTCGCGGGAATTTTCAATTATAAATTATGTAATATTTTTATGCAATTACTTACCTAGTATTTTTTTTTCTTACTCGACAGTATTTCATAGACCTTTATTAATTTAAAATTGTAAAAAAACGTGATTTTTCCCTATTGTAAATTGTTTTTCTTATGAAATAAAATAAATAAATATTTTTAATTAATTCAACAATTTAGCGTTAAGACTCCCTTTTAATCCATTTAGGTACATTCCCGGTCGATAGTGATTCTCCTCAAGACCTTAGTATCTACCTATATAATGTAATATTATATTACGCTATGTACAAACAATCGTACCGGGCTTCCATATGTTTTATTCAAAGCACAGGTCCGCATCAGAATTTAATAACATCCCTGTCCGTTGTCCTTTCTCATTGTTTACTTTCGGACTTGAGAGAAGCCTTTATTCCTTAGGAGAGAATTGCTTTCAGCTCAATTCTTTGGTCCTTAGTACATACCTGCTTAAAGTTTCGCATGTTCCTTTGAAAATACGATCTATTTAAGTGCAAACATCGAACTCCAACGATGAATTTTCAGATATAGAAATGTATATTTTTATTTTTCGTCTTATCCAACGTTATTGAGAAAATCAAAAAATATGTTTGGCAAAGAAATTGCACCAAAATCAAATCATTCCTTTGCGTCATCAAAAGATGCTATTATATTTTAGTAATATATTTTTATGCAGGTAGGGTGAAGGCGCAAATCGGCAAAATGCCTATGTGAAAACATTTAGTACATGGTGTGTCCGGAAAGTAATGTCAGTGGTTTTTTTTGACGCGACTGTGCGTCGGAGCGCACGCGGACCGGTTGGAAATGGTAGTGGGGGAAGTCAGCTAACGAACGCTAGGTCTCTCGGGCTTCTCCGGCCATCCGGAGAGTTAGGGCAGCCGTTTCCGCGGAAGTTATTTTGGGACCTTGTACAAAACTCAAAATGCAGCGCTCGGTAAAGCGAAGGATGGCGATCAAGTTTTGCGTCAAACTTGGCAAGACTGTCGCGAAAACTGTTCAAATGATCAAGACAGCCTTTAAAGAAGACGCCCTGTCGGATCGGCAAAAGGCCGGCGTCCCCTCTTCGCAAGAAGGCCAGGCTGAGCTGATCCAAAATCAAGGCGATGATCATTGCGTTTATTCCCAGATATTTGACGTAGTCAACCGGTTTTAAAATCTGGCACGAACAATTAATATCAACGGGCTGGTCCATCAAGAGTTTGTACCACTTGGTACAACTGTGAAAGCTAAATTTTACGTCAAAGTGCTAAAACTAACAAAACACATGATTCGGCGCGTTCGGCCGGACATCGCAGACGACTAGAAGTTGCATCACGACAACGTGCCGGCCCACAGCGCCTTCCTCGTCGCCGACGACCTGGCCAAAGCGGGGGTTTTAATGATCCACCAGCCCCCCTACGGTCCGGATCTGGCTCCTCCCGACTTATTTCTGTTTCCACGCCTAAAAGGAAAGCATTTCGAGACTATCAAAGGGATCCAAGCAACTTGTACCGCGACCTTAAGGAGCATTCCTGAGGAGGCCTACCGTGGCGCACTCGACGCCTGGAAAAATCTCTGGAGCCGATGCATCAACGCAGGTGGAGCCTATTTTGAAGAATTTCGATGTGTTGTAACGAAAAGTTTAATAACTTCTTTGTAATCGGCTCACTGACATTATTTTCCGGACGCACATGTTTATTACTTTTTGAATAAAAAAAAACTTACTAAGTTACTAGTTAACTTGGTACCAATACGAATATGATTGAAAGGAATACGGTCCGACAAGTTTATCTGATACCTTTATTTCAAAATTTTTAATGCAAAATTACTTAAATTGTTTTTAAAAATAGAACCCCTGTACAATCATTTTATTATTAGAAGATTTATAAAACTGAATTTGAATTTGACAATGAAGGGGTAACGGTTTGAATTGTAAAACTCTGATATTTTTCTAAATAATGTTGCTTTAATATAAGAATGAGTAGTATTTTTATTCGTTTGTATATATCGTATTATCAGCGCTGTGATTTTTTTAAGCTTTGTAATTACTCCGCATGTGACGTCACAAGTTCTCTTCGGTGAGTTCTGCTGATTGGCGAATTGGTTTCCCGTAAACCGGAAATCTATCACAGCATTTCTAATTTATATTTATATTGTTTTTTTCTAATGTTATTATTATTCTTTGAATTTACTAAGCATCATTTAATGAAATAAAAAAACACATGAAAAAAATAAGGTCCTTCCTAAACACAGGAATTTCCTAGCTAGTCGGGACCTGAAACAAATAAACTCTGTACATTTTAAAACTGTGAAATACATAAATAAATAAATAAATTATCAGTATATCGGAAGAGCTAGTGATGTCGTTCAAAGAAGTTCGTTTATATTAAAATCAAATCTATTATTTTGTTTCATACATTTTCAAGAATTCGCCGTACAATTTATTGCTCTACTTTTTACCGTGCGTAAGAAAACATTTTTTCGAACTGCGCCGAACTTCCTCATTAGACTGCGATATAATTTATGACTACTAATTTACCAGTTGTATCAGATGCAGCTACATCGCCCGAACTTGAACCAATAATTTATTAAGCTTCTTTCACCTTGCATATATAGGGATTGCTCACATTTGAACGTAGTTATCTAGAAAGCAGCCAGTCATAGAAAAGTTAAACTGAAATCGTGCATTTTTGTGAAAAGACTTGAATAATCACACCCACACAACACTTGGGCTATTTTTTACTTTGATAAATAATAAATAATGCATACATACGTTATTTTTATTTTACAAAAATAATTTGATCAGGTGTTTGACCAGTTTTAATGATTTTTAAAGTCTGGCCGACCACATAACCTCAAGTGCGCATTCTGCAAAAAACAGCCAGCCCTATTAAAGCTCTGATGTATATTGTGTCATGTATTACACACCTTATTTTATATTTATAGTAGGGTACTTAATTGTTAATAATCACTTAATTACTTTGCTATTATAACTTCAAAAATAATTTAATTACGTATTAAAGAGTTTTGGTGATTTTTTAAGTGCTGGCTGACCACACAACCTAAAATATGCATTTTGCAGAAAACAGCCAGATCGAATATTGAATGATACATCCTTATTCAAACTTTGAATGTATAAGGTGACATTCTGTATTTTCAGAAGTTGATTATTACAGTTTTTTGTATGAAAGCGGCCTGGCTGTTTTTAACTGAACATAGAATTGACCTTACTGCACTCGACGACACCAATATCTCATTTTTATCAAAATTGTGGACTAGCTGCTTTCTGCATTACTACGTTGATTTCTCGGTCCTATCAGTTCCCGTCTTCAGACAGAGTACGTATCAGGCATTCACCGAGAGCGAACCCCTTGATTGGAGGTTTCCTATTGCCAATCCAATCACTATCCACAATCCAGATATGCATTATCTATGACTGTAAGCTCATTCCTCGGTTTAACACTACAGGATCTCAGGGAAATAACTTCCGATCGTAAATCACCAACTCGCTAAAATAATAAATGCCAAAGAGTACCCTTACTTTACGATTTCTCGGCCTAACAATTCCGAAGTTGCGCTTCTTTTTGTTTGTTGCGAAGTTTTTCTCATTTTTTATTTAACTTGTTTTGATAACTTACTTTTCTGTTTTTTTCAACTGAACTGTATTTGTGTGTTCGAGTTATATTCTAATTGATATCCATTTAAAGTTAAAAATGAAATAAATGAATTGTATTAATTAATTCTTTTATTTTTTTTTCATTGCTTGTACCGATGAATCATTTGTAAAATAAATGCATCGGTACATAAATGGCTTCTGTTTTTCATAATATCAATAGTACTTATTTCTTATAATCTTTGAGAAAATATCTCGATACCTACATTTATTTTTACGATACAATATAATATTATAACAAATCTCCATAGTTAATTTTCAAGCAAAAATATGAATGGTTTATTTTAATATTCTTAATATTTAAAGCATTAACTTTGTGGTCAAAAATTAAAATACATGTCATTAAATATTAGTATATAACAGTTTACCGACTTTTCTATGTCTACCGGTTTCGAGACGTACCTGTCTTTTCGTCAGGACACCAATTAAACCAACATGCAAACCAACATGCAAAACCCACTATACATCTTCACCATAGTTGTTGCACAAAAATATAAAACCAACACGACATGCATTTTAATAAGCACATGCACTGATTAGGATAAACATGCACTGATTAAATTATGAAAATATTTAATCATCCGAAGAACATCAAGAAATTTTGATATTCGTGTTAAAGAACATATGAGGTGTTTTCACAATAATAATTTCTCTAAATTCGCAAATCACCTAATCAATTTAAATCATGACTTTAATAAAAATACAGGAGTTAAAATCTTACATACAAATAATAAAGGGTTAAAAGTAAATAATATGGAAATATTTCACATTAGGAAAGCCTTAAAAAATAATGTTCCTTTGATCAATAATCAAACAAACTTCCAATATAGTCCTTTATACAATGTTTCACTGTAATGGTCACCCTATTAAACTTATTAAGCTTACCCCCTCCCTCGATCCCATCTACTTTTTTCATTAATTCCCAAACAAAAAAATAATTAATAATTCAATCAGTGCAAGTTTGTCCTAATCAGTACATGTGCTTATTAAAATGCATGTCGTGTTGGTTTTATATTTTTGTGCAACAACTATGGTGAAGGTGTACAGTGAATTTTGCATGGTGGTTTGCATGTTGGTTTAATTGGTGTCCAGACGAAGAGACGGGTACGTCTTGAAACCGGTAGACATAGACAAGTCGGTAAGTGGTTATATACAAATATTTAAAAATATTTATTTTATGTCTATATTACCATATTAATTCATATTTATATATTCCAAAAAGTAAGTGAAATACAAGACATTTTAACAAATTACAACAGGGATGGAGAATACCTTAAATAAGGGAATATGGAATTCAAGGCATTTACAGGGCTTATGACCTGTCATTGGCTGGTTTAAGTGGCCACTTTACACACTGTAACATTCACCATTTTGCCTATGTTTGAACATCCATATTTCTTAAATTCTTCCATTTGTTGATTTCAGTGAAGTAAAAGAGCTGAAACCTTTATTGTTGTGAAGAGATTCATCTGACTGAATTATTTCACATACTAGGCAACGCCCAAAACAATTTTTCAATTTTTAAACTTCTTCTTGGACCGGTTGGTTTCATTGTCTACGAAAATTTGGACAAACTCAAATATTGTAACAAGTCATTTTGCCAAATTCATTCATTAGACAGCGCAAAAGATCGGAAAATAAAATTTTAAAACTGGTGTTTTTTTATCAAGCATTATATCGAGCTTTACAATGCGTTTTAACCAATCGATAAAGAATATTTTATTTCCGTCACCTTTATCTATCAACTAACATCAGAGTGGTAAAAAATAACCTTTTGAAATAATGTAATTTAAAAATAAATAAATGGTGTAATATTAAATTAGCGGCTTACCTGATTACATTTCATCTGATAATTAAACACGTTTTTAGGCAGCTTACCTTCATAACTTCCTCGTTGATTTTGGCCCATAATTAACATATTGGTGTTGTTTGACTAATTAATGTAAATGTTATTGACATCTTCTTTAGTTCATATAATGTCGTGTTAGGGATAATTATTAGTAAAGTTTATATAACCACGCTGCGGTTCTTGCTACGTGTGTATGTTCTCAGTATCAATTTGTATAAAGGTACCTTCATATTATATAAATGCTTCTATGCTAGAGATGATTCTCCATCAATAATTTAACCATAAACAAATAATGTTTGGAATTTGTAATGTACATAACCCTTAATCACAATCAGCAAATGTAACTAGAATTGGTTCAATATTCTAAGAACGTTGCACCACAAAAAGTTAAGTAAAACAAATAAATAATAATGCTCGCGATTCTGTCATAATAAGTTGTTTCATCTTTCGTTTTTAAGCATATTACTCGTAGTTTGAAATTTAAAAAAAAATCTTTTTGGTGTATCTGACCTAAGAATGTAAGATTCGGAATATTGATTTTATATGCTCACAAACTTTTTTCACTTTTGTATGGATCTTTTTGTGGACATGTAAACTATGTATTATTCTAATTTTATTCTTGAAAATATTATGTTACATACCTTATAAAACTAGTTCACGTTTTAAAAGACTCGATATAAATTTAAAACATTTTCACAACCTAAACTTACGTGTATTTAATTTTGTATTTTAATTACAAAAATAACATGTAAATATTGACGTCACGCATACGTCTCTATCTAAAACATGTAATAGCTAAGACGTTTGCTTCTCACATTCGAGTTCCAGGTTCCATTCTCGGTGAGATCATAATAATTAATCGTGATTTCTGTCAAGTCTGAGTATTTGGCATTTTGGCCTGTCGTGGTGCAAATAAAAAATCATTAATAAAACTGTAAATATTTGAAGCGCATGCTTTATAATATTATTTATATTTTCTGAATCTTCGTTTGATTTTGTTTATAAAATACTAACAGCTTGTAGTCGAGTTCTAAATATGTGTAATGTCAATAAAAAATCAGATACACAAATTATATACCTAACAAAATTTCCGTTCCGAAATACAGAGTTTATTAGCAAAAATATTATACTTGCAATACAAAATAAAACAAAATAAGTGTTTGTCACGTAAACATTTCAAGAAAATATAATTCTTCAACTATATATAATATATATGTACCCTATAATCATAAATAATAATACTGTATTGTAATAACAATGAAGGAAGTAAAGTATTTACTTCTTACTGAGCTTTGAGGAAGCGTAATAACCCTTTATGCTTTTATTATATTTACTATCGAGGGTAGAATAATAATTCGATAATAAATCTGCGGTTTACAAGTTTATTCCAAATCAGGTTCTTGTTGGTCCTGTCTCGTGTCAGACACACTCGTACCCTTAAACTACGGGGTTATAATTTGGAGATGTTTTGATCCTCCGTTCAACGTTCTCGCAGAGTACCATACTGTTTTATTTTTATCTTTATCCCCGGAATCCGCGCAGAAAAGCACGCGCTTGTTATTTTCGATGCTGAAAAAATGACAAGAGAAATTGAATCTCCCGAGGAAATTGCCTAGCGAGCGAAAATTCCCAAAATACTGAAAACTGTTTTGTTGATTGTATATTAACCACTTCTACACTTATTGAACGTGTTCTGTGTCTATTATTCCTTAACGTAGGAAGTTCTCTGTAGCTTTTTTATATTATCCGTGTCCAGGCGGATAAATAATACAGTTCTGTGTGCGAAATAGAACCAGAACCCTTGACGAGTGCTTTTGACTCGATGGCTGCACTCAGATAAAAATCCTGATTAAGGGAATCGAGCGGAGAAAAGTCCGCCACGTGGAAAAGTGCTCGGCGTCAACATGAAAAATTGCTTTCCAAGGTGGTTTAACACTGCAATATTTCACTGCCCTGGCTTGGCACCAGATGCGTAATATTGATCATCTTAATTTCCTATCCGCACCTTATGGTGCATAAGGCGCTGCATTGGTACACCAATCGAAGCGTAACTTGATATTTTTTTGTTACGTGAAGGTAATGTGATCAGTCTTGCGCTTCAAGTGCCAGTCCGGGGACTATGAAATATTTTAGTGTTAAAACACATTTTTTAATAAATATTTCTTGTCAACCATTTCGGGAGGCGAGCCCGAGACCTCTCGCATGGTAGGTAAACGTGCTGACCACTACACCACGAGGCCGAAACAAGGAAGACCTTACATTAATGTAACGTAATGATCGAGGTACGTTGCATTTGGTAATTCAATGGCGGTGGTCCTATTGTGGGCCCCTGTCCATGGGGTATGATAATGGTTATTTAACATAAAACAATTTGTGATTTTTTTAGTGCTGTTTTTCTCCAAAAAAAAAATACGTTTCAGAATATGTATTGAAAATTTAAATTTGAGGCCCGGTATTACCTATAAATCAGGGGCGAGCCGTGATTTATTTTATATGTAATCTACAAAAAAATGTTTATTAATTTGTACCTACATATACTCGTAAGTACAAAATATGGAAGTAATATAAATGGCTATTTTTTATGTGGTTCTGTGATAATCAACTCGAACAAAAATTATTATTGACCACGAGACAAACGTTGCTTTATTCTACACTATTTTAAAACTGTACTTGTACAAAAGATTATCAAAAAATACTACCATGACATTTAGCAGTAACTATAAACACCGAGCACTGGCGATTCTTTTCAAAATGAATTATGCCAGAAACGGCCACTGCGAACGCCGCATGTCCCATGTGATATACGAGGGTTGTGTAAAAAATAAGGTTCTAAATTTTTTTTCAGGTTTAAGGCATTTTTTATTTGAACTGAAATATACATCATTGGAAAGCTTAATCTTTTAACTATTTTTCAACATAATTACCAGATTTTTCAACGCATTTTTTTGACGACTAATTCACTTTTGGAATCCAGCTTCAAAGAAGTCCGCCGCTAGTCCGTGGAGGAATTTGGTGACCGCTTCCTGCACTCTTTTATCAGTCTCGAATCGTTGTCCACCCGAGTGTTGCTTTAATTTTGGAAACAAGTGGAAGTCACTCGGTGCAAGATCAGGGCTGTGGGAGCCTGATTAACGAGATCCCAGCCAAAATTTTCGATCAAATCCTTGGTTTGGCGAGAGACGTGCGGGCGCGCATTGTCGTGATGTAGTCTAACGCCTTTCGTCAGTCTTCTTCTCCGGCGATTTAGGATGGCTCTTCTGAGTTTATTCAGGGTCTTGCAATAAATTTCCGAATTTTTTGTGGTCCCTCGAGTCATAAACTCAACAAACTGGACGCCCTTCGCACCTGGCGGTAACGGCGATCAGGGGTTCCATCGCAAATAGCTGTCAGACCGGCACTGAACGTCGCAGCGAGTTTTACTAAGGCGGGATCTAGAGTGGGGGAACCAGCGCACACAGCGGTGTTGCCGGATTTCGTCTAGCATTTCGCGCGGCGAGTTTACAGTGTTAGGAACCTTATTTTTTTACACAATCCTTGTATAATATGTAAACGGTATCCTATCAAAGAAAAATATTCCTTCAGAAATAATGTTCAAAAGACTAGTTTCCAAACAAAGAATTTTCAAATAATATTAGTAATCTGCAAGCTTGTTTTAGTGCTAAAAAAGTTGACTTGGGTTAAATATGTAAAATAATGTGTTTTTTTTGTATGGAGAAATAAGCTGAGGTAATCGGCTAGTCTCAAGTTCACTGAGAGTTGGGCACTGGGCGCTAGATATTTTTTTGTAGGAAGATATAAACGGTGGTAGTGATTTATAATAAATAACAATTTTTAAAATTATTTTCGCATAAACATACAGTGGTTATGTAGAAAGAATGGCAAAACAGGTAAATAAATATATACATGACAAAAATTAACGGTAAAGTTAGTCGAGGACCACCAAGGAAGACGTGACATGATCAGATAAATCTAAATTTTCTCGAAAGTCTGGTCATGTCAAAAGCAAACGAAACCAAAGGGCATGTATGACGACATTAATGTATGTCAAAAAAGCTAGGAATTATGTCGGGATAGACGTGCGGTGGCGGTCCATCTTCTGCCTACTAAAGGCGCTATGGTAGTAGTAGTAGTATAATGGGAAATGTAACTAGTTTGCGCTTAACATTTTACTTAAGTATCGTATCTGTAATTAATAAAGCAGTTTTATTAATTTTAATAACTTATTAAAATGATTCACTTTAGAAAAATTTTAAGGCAACCTTCCTCGTTATTAGTAGTGTTTTCGGAGAGGGATATTAAGAATTACGCCCAACAACTTATCTTACGTCTCCCCTGTTGAGAAGTTGGGAGTAGGCATCTTCGTTGATTGAAAATCGCAGAGCAAAGAAACAAGTTATGGACTTTAAGTGTGCTAAGCTTTCTAGAATAAACGTTCATTACTAATTTAACCTCGACACTCCATTGAATCTACATTGAAACTATTTAAAGTTTGAATATCTACGTGATTTTATAAAAGGTAGGTTTTTAAAACATGAAATTAAATATTCAAGTTTAAAATTAAGAGTTCAGTTTTGTGTGGCCTTTGAAATGATTGATTTATTCAAATACATAATACGAAAATCTAAACAAGATCGAAGGAAAGGGTCTCATTTCGATTTATCGTAAATGTAACATTCATACAGCAGTTTAAAAAAGGTCGAAAAAATATGTCACGTCAAACGTTCGGCTGAGTGAAGGCTGTAAGGAGATTTTAATATCAGATAGGAGGAGAACAAAAGATCACACAGAAATAGAAAAAGAATTCCTACAGTCAGCTCTTATTTCCTAAATCGAACATTCCTAGAGTATTAGCTACTTAGAATTACGCTGCCCTTTTTTTGATAAGACTACCTAAATGTTTTTTCATCTGCCCAATCCCCCTTTATTATTGTAATTTTAAACTTACGATTATACTCCAACCTGAAGATAAGAGGTCGAGCGATGTACGTCGGTCAACTAGATCATTAAAACCTGTACTATTACAAATATTTTATTTTATTTCTTAATTTTTAAAACATTTAAGTTTGTAAGTGAAAATTCTTGATGGAAGTTCATTGTAATTTATCATATAAATAAAAGACGAGTGATACTTTAATCCACAAATTTGGAATATCCAGTGACCGGTTTCATCGCTTTCGCGACATCTTCGAGACTGGTATCTTTATTAAGGAGTTTAATGTTCTTATACAAAACAGAGGTAATGATAGATAATTCAAAGTTATATGAAAGTAAATTAAATAAAGTTATTTTTATCTTAAGGATCATTATATTTTTTTTTCTTCGGGTTAACTCATTAGCTAACCCGAAGAAAAAAATGTTGGTAAATACTAAAGACAAAAAAGATAGTTTTCCAACTCAGGAACTTACCTTCTTAATTGTAACGACTGTAAAAATACAAGTCCATTCCAATCTTTTATAAATTTTGCTTATATGAGCGTAATATTTTCTTTCCATATTTTTTTTTGTTTATTTGTTTCTATACATATATTAACATAGAATTTTAATTACAAAAATACATCTTCAAATTAAGCTATAACATAATTTGGAAAAAATGCCTACAAAGACTTCAGCGTCTGAGCGTGGGGCCATTCCTTTTTTAATGATTTAAAAGTTTAGAGCATATAAATATGGAATGACATAATAACAAAAAATAAAAAAATATATATATTTGCAGTATTTTATTATAAGTCAAGGATTTATTTTCAGTATTTTATAATGATTTTTTTTTTTTGAAAAAGGTTTCTATCTATTTCTTCCATGCTAATCCAAGACCTCAAACCTACTTTAAACGGTATCAGTGATTTAATGTTTTGCAATTCTTTAGGTAGAAGATTGAAGGATCTTGGACCAATATGTAAGGAGTGGCTCTGTGCGAATTTAGTCCTGCATCCTGGAACTGACAGTACACTTTCGGATCTACTGCTAATCCGATTTAAATTATTACTTAATAATTCCCTATTTAAGTAAACATATTTCAGGCACTGAAATAAATATAATTTTCTAAAACTAAGGAGTCCACTCTCTACGTATAGTGCATTACTGGGAAATAGTCTATGTTTTTTGTACATGATCTAAATAAGTAAATCATTCAAATGTGCGTGCTTACACAAACAAAAACTGTTTTTTTTATACTCGGTTTACCGACAGGCGCTAACTCCTCAACATAGGCTCATTAAATATTCGAACTCTATACTTTAGTCTCGAGTATCGATTGCCAAAAAATAAAGTCACAACCATCTAAAACATAATAAAATCAACTTTGTTTAAAAATATTCTGAACGAAAATAAAATAATAGTATGCGAGTAGTTTTTCGTGCCTTTCCAATTACCCGAGGGTTGGCCGTCATCTTAAATTTTATCTACGTCCCTCGGCATGCGGCGGGGTAAAGAAGTCCTATGTAAGTATGTAGAATTAAATCTTGTCCACTTTTATTTCCTTGCCAGGATTTCTTTATTTGGACAAGATCTTTCCGGTCAATTTTGTACAATCTTCAATACATACTCTAACAAAGCCACATTTCGTAAATTAAAAAAAAATCATGTCGCAGTAAGTTTTGACGGAGGAAAATATTAGAATAACGATAAAATTAATATTATCCAGGTTTACCAATTTGAATATCTGTGTGAAATTATTTATGTTTGATATCACAGTAAACTTGTTGAAAAAACGATTGAATTATGTAATATTATTGTTTTATAACATGTAAAGCATACTAGGGTAGGTATTTTCGCTAGTCGGGAATAACGTTAAAAATCTAATATAGCGTCGACTGCGCTTCTAATAGACATAGCGCACAAGTTTGCCATCAAAACGTCATACGTGCCGTTTGTCCCACAGGGCGCGTAGCATCTCGTTTTTGGGTAATTCAAAATATGCATATTTTAAACCTTACAAAAAATTGATCCGACGTCACACGAAAAAAATATCACTACCCTTACCATATTTTTTTTTTTGCCTTTTTAAAAATAAAAATAATAAAAAAACGTGAAACGACCCTATTGTATTCGCGTAGCTGGGAATGTATGCCAGGATAGACGTGCGTGGCGGTCCATTGTCTCTGCCTACCCTAACGGGGAATTGGCGTGGCGGTAGTAGCAATATTAGAGTAACACGGATTATGGATGCACTCACCCGTACCTAGAATTCACAAGAATTCACAGTCAATTTTAATACAAATTCTGTTAATCAATTGAAATGAAGTCGCGCTTGGTATTTTTTAGAAAAGTATTAAATATTGATTTAAATTTATTTGAAAAAATATAAAACATATAACTGTAACTCAAACCACTTTATTTTTAATTTGTTTGTGTTTTATTTTATGTTATTTTATATAATTGGGAAATATAACTTTTTTTTACATTTTACGCGCTAAAGGTTTTTTAAGTAAAAGACTTATGATATCTATCTTCAACCCGTACTAACAGACAAGTCTTCCCTAAAAATTTAACACCTAGCTCAAACTCTCCATAACACTTTTTTAAAAACCTTTTCAAAGTAATAAAGGTCTATGAAATACTGTCCAGTAAAAAAATTTTTTTTGCTAATTATAAGTAGCATAAAAAATATTTTTAAATTTGTTGTTTTGAATTCCCGCAAAAACGGTCATTCCATTGGCCCACGCCCCTTATATATCAGGATTCATGTTTGTTTGTTCCTGCCCATTCAACTTTGTTTAGAACCCTGTCACGAATCTTGACGTCACAACTATCGAGGCCAAACATGTTGCGTTTTTCTAGCAACGTATTTTTATTAAATTTCTATTTCACATTTATGTATGAAAACATTTCTTCACAATATCCATATTGATTTCGAATATACAATTAACTATTATAAATCCGTTTTATATATTTTTTCCGTATTCGTAGTATGTGATATTTCCCTATTCTCGCCTGTACTAAGTAACATTTATATATTAATACACAAGATTTTCTCATCATTATTGTTATTTTTTTATTTACTGATGCTACGTTACTATCTGACTGTTGCATTCCACTTTGTATATACGAGTATATTTTTTTTCTTTTTATTTAATTCAGTTTTAATCAAACTTGAATATAATATATTTCATATTGTTATTTATTTACAATTCGTTCGTTTAAATTTGTTTGATTTTTTAAATAATAAAAAACAAAATTCCCACTCAGGCATGGCCTGTGGATACTATACTGTGTATACTAAATCTAGAATTCATCATGAAATCTATTTACAAATACATAAAAATCATATAAAATAAAAATTTACAGTTTCTGTTTTTTTTTAAATAAAATACGAGTTTGTGGAAAATATGAAGTAGTAAAAAAATAGACGTCGTGCAACAATTATTAAATTAAAGTTATATAATATAATTAAGAATAAATACATTGTAATTTGATTCACATCATTAATTGTAGTGCTTTCACACTTATAGATTACGCAGACAGGGTATAGTCTAAGCTTATAACCGAGTGGTGATTTGTTTACTGCTGTGAATTTTTTCGTGTAACAATTTTCGAAACCGGTTCTTTGAACCGTTGATGAATAAATAAACTTTTCTTGAAGAGCCGAAATATATGTTCTATAAATAGTAATTTTGATTCAATAAATATTTTTAATAAATAAATTGATGGCGCTTACAAATCGTAACGTTAAATTTGTACCCGATGTAAACGACGGAATTAAAAGTTTATTTTGTACGATGCAAAGTTCTCAGATGTGATTTATTGTTCAGGAGAATATTTCTTTAGCATAGTAGATTTTCTTTCATTGTTATTCCATTGCTTAAGGAATAATACCCCGGTTCCATACAGTGGGTATATTGTCATTACTTTACGTTGGTCTCGTTAACAATAAGGCTCAAATACTACGATTGTTGGCTCTTAGAATTATTATATTATTTATACAATATAATATTATCTTCCTGAAAGTAGATACCATACATTCTAGTTATAATGTCGGTAGCTATTATGAACATCTTAATTTTGGCTGTGTTCACATCTAGCTACACATTATTACATTTTCTTAATTAATGCGAACATTCCCATAATTATTACGTTTTAGAATTACATACGCTAACATAATTATGTATTCATGGCAATTATATTCGGTCTACCATTTTTGATAATAAATTATCCGTATGTTATGTGTTTAAAGAAGTTTAGATACTAAAATCGGCATTAGCGGTGTCGCACATACATATTTATTATATTATACAATAACATTAAACTCTTCTTTATGAAACCGAAATTAAAATATTTGTGAAGTGAGGTAAACTTAAACCTTTGTCAAATATGCAATTTCGTCAAAAAAAATTAATTGTTTTAAACAAATAGTTGCTGTTTTTAACTACCTGTGTAGTGTATTAAAAATTGTATTTTACATATCTTTTTAATAAAAAATAAAGTGTGCATCTATATTATATAATGTAACATAATAAATCTATGGTTATTCTTAGTGAACAAATATTCTCAGTATAAACTAAAATTTTTAACAAAGTTTCATTTATGGTTGTGGTATTATCTTGATTATTTAAAATATTTATTTCGTTTTTGATTTTTATTTTTAAATTTCGTTCTCATTGTTGCATTATGAGTGTTTTTCACCATTATTCATAATTACGTGAAATTCTACATGAGGGCTGAACTTTTATGTAGATATATAGCGTGACTCTTGTCGTCTATTACCTATGCACCATTTTAAGCAGACAAAATAAAAACCAAGATAAAAACACCCCGTACGTGACTGCGATGAAGGCCATTGTGGGATCCATTCAATTAGAGATATATTATGTTACACAAAACAGAATAAAAACTTCGTAAAACTTTATACTCGGAGAGAATGCGTTCAATATAGCCTAGACTAAACCTCTCAACACTTTTATTTGTGCTCTTTAGTCTGGTGTTTGTAGTTTTTGTAAATTTTCCTAATTCTGCATATGGCGCGTCTGTCTCTTTTATTTTATTCACCTTTTGTACAAAAGATACTTAGTTAGTTCACATCGGCAGAGAGCAAATAACGTTAAAGAAAAACTACAATTAGAAAACACCATTTTATAGAAACGTTCTAGTCAAATATATAATTAAACCAAATTTATTGTATTTTATCCCACATTAAAAATTAAAATGCCACTCTTTCAACCTAAACATTTCTTTCTTTAAAGAAAAAAATGTATTTGCTTTTTTATGATTTACCCAGAGAAGACCATTTTCTAAACAACTCGCTTTTAGAAATAGGAAATCGAGTTGTGGCAGAGCGGAGTTTTAACCTTGGACATCTGATTCGTGAATCTGCGACAGTAGGTACCACTGGATTACAATCCAATGCAAATTAGATTCAAATACGGAGCAAACTTGTACATAGTTATTTTTTATTCCAACTATTTATTTGCTAACATTTACAAACAGTAAAATATCAAAAATAAAAATTTGTCAAACCAAAATTATTAAGGCTGATATCTCAACAGAGACGAAGGAAATACTATTTTAATCTCAATCAAGACAATGCAACTTTTAGGGAATGTGGAAATCTAGGGATTTACAAAATTGTTTGATTAAAAATATAATAATCATAGGATGAACTTCAGTTATTTTTCAATGATAATATGATTCATAATATAAATGCTTGTTGGTAAAAAAATGCTTGTATTAAAACACTTATTTCATTACAATTATATTTTTTTTTACAATAACAATTATTTTTTTGCACCACAACAGGCCAGGAGGTCTAATTACAGTCTTGAATTAGTGAATTACATCACAAAACACACAGGTTTGAGAAAAATCATATTTAATTTTTATACTCTTACCGGGAATCGAACCCGGAACCTTCCGCCTGTGATATAAGCGTCTTGACCACTATACCACGGAGGCCGCCATAAATACTTTGTCTCTAAATCGTGTTTACCGACAGTCTCTAACATCAGGTTCAACCAATCTTTCTTTTTTTTACAATTTCTGTTCTGCCTTCCCAAACTGGTGTCACCCAACCTCCCGATCAAACCCTCGCCATAGATATATTTTTTTTAAATAAAAGAAATATTAGCGCTCTTATAATTTGCCCAAATATTTCAATTTTGGTGGCCATTCTCAACGAGTTGTAAATAACTCACTATTAAAAAATGAAAACCAAGTTGGGGTAGAGTGGGGCTCAAACCTCGGACTTCTGATCCGTGAGTCCGCAACGCTAGCCACGAGACAACAATCCGACATTTTTTATTTATTTATTTAACACTTTATATACCTACATACCTACATATAAGGGCGGGCATATTGCCTTAAGGCAATTTCTTCCTACCTACCCAAACCGTTCCGTTTTAGAAAATTACAAGTACATGGACTTATTGAATCTTACGATTTTATACTAAATTAAAAAAGAAAAATCAACAAAATTAAAAACATAAAAAAATAACACTATACTATGGAGAGAGGAGAGGGTAGGGAAGGAAAGAAGAAGGATAAAGGAACAACCTAAATATTTAGATAGTGACGTTTCAATCTTGACTTAAATGTAAATAAAGAAGGGGCGTCTCTAACATTAGTGAGTAGATCATTCCACAATAGAGCAGCTACAATTGAGCGTGACATTTTGTCGTCGTAGGGCATTCGTGGCGCACTTGAACCGACTCCGTGTGTTGCCGTGATTACCCTTTGTTGGACTTGGACAAACATTATAAATATCGAATACTTCATTGTCCACATTTTACTTGTAAAAATGTTTCACGATTGTCATTTAATAGTAAAACAAAACTAAGAATCTAAACTTTTATATTAGCATTTCTACGATTTATTTCATTTTCCGGTGCCATTTTAACAAGTAAATAACTCACAATTAGAAAACGGAAATCAAGTTTATATTTGATATATATGTTGTAATCATCAGGAATTATATTTATTTCTCAGATTAATAATTCTCTAGAGAAGACCTTGAGCTCTATTGCATAGAACAAAAGCGTTCCAAATGTTTGGTTTGGTTTGGTTTTAGTTTGGTTTTTAGTTTAACAAGAAACGTATAATAGACGGTTTCGATTTGCGCTTGCAATTCTCAACCCAAATAAGGTACCTACGGCCCGTTGTATTGCTGTAATCGGTGACTAATTTTGTAGTTAATGATCATGGAATGATTTTTCTCCTTATCAGCGGTTCTAGTAGGTTATCACACTAAGACTTATATACTTAGAATAACTCTGTCACTATTTATATATTTAAATAAAAAATAAGATTTCTGAGATGCTAGATGAAACTTGTATAACATGCGTTGTGAATCATCTTTTGATTCTGCGAATGGTTTTATCGTCTGCGTAGCATGTGATTTTAACGACCTTATCTCCCTTAGCCCTAGATTTACCACTTCCTCAATTCTTGAAATCGTTTTAATTTATTAATGTTGTTTGTGTAAGATTTTTTGTTTGTTTTTGGAATATACCGCATTATTTTGTTCACAGTATTTTTTTTATTTTTCTCAATAAATAACTCTTGCGTTTGTTGCTTTGATGCGTAGTCAAAACTCTGTAACGTAAAAGCTCTCTGGAACGGGCCTATTTCGAACTCTATTGTTATTTTCATGTAAAAAATATTATGCACCAAATTAAAACAAAGAGAATTTAAAATTTAATATTTTATATAACGCCCGTATTCTGCCGTATGATTATAAATGGTTATTCAGTTTATCACCTTGAATTTTCGGTATGAAAATTGAAATAATCATTGTAGGAAATATCGAGTTTTCATAGCCGGTTAAACGTTATCAAACTTGTTGAAATTTCGTACAAGTGTTCAAATTTCGTAATATGAAAATTTGAGTGGACTAATTTGATAAATTTGTAGATAATATTTCATGATCGCATGGCTGGATTTGCGAGTATTAAGAGGTTTGTTATTCAACCGTGAAATCAATTGTTTTTCGTCACGCGGATGATCATATCAAATATGTTTAATATCTGGAATGGAACTTTTCTATTTTCATCCGCGAAAAACTGTAATGGAGATTATTTTTTGTTGTAGTCCGGGTACCGTCATACTTCGCGCAGGGCGTGCCTGTTCAGACATATTAATAGACTGGATGTGTGTCACATAGTTCCGTAATTAGAAAAATGCCGGTATTTAAGGAGGCGAGCCTCTTTCTTCGCAAATTCCTCTGGGGTCTTCCAAAAATGCTATCACAAAGTACCCCTCCCAGTTTAGCGCCAGAGATATTTTCTTTGGAATACTTTCCCTTTTGTGCAAACTGAAATACATGGGATGTTTTTAATAATTTCGTTATTTCGAGAAAACAACGTAAGGAAACATTATGCGCCTCGGGGCAAATCTTGCGCGGATTAAAACACGCAAAATATTTTCTTTTAAGCGTATACATGTATTCAAGTAGATATAAAGTTATATAATGTATTCATGTTAATACATGTCGATAGCAGTCTCTTTAAGTTTATTGGATTTATTTGAAGTTTTTTTTCGGCTCGTTGTCAGTAAACAAACTGTTTTTTTTTTGTCAGCGAGTACTGTAAGTAACGAAAATTTTATTTTTAAAAATTTTCTCAGCGATTCTTGTTTCGTAAAGTTACTTTATAAATCACAATGGGGCATATTTAAATGTTAACAATATATTTCTGATAGGAATTACCTTAACAGAAAACAATAAAAATACAGTTATAATATATTATTTTAGGTGCTGGTTGGTTTGTTGAAGCTTAAGCCAAACGGTTATTCGTACCGCGCTTGTTCGTTTGAATGGCATTTCGTTTAATTTGTTTTCCTTCCTCATCTAGTTAGTAATAATTACGCGTGAAGCAAAATCCGATTGTCCTTACTTTGGAACGGCCTCTAATTCTCAATTTTTCGTTTTCAAATCGACTATTTCTGGGATCGTTCGGTAAAGTTTTAATGTCTCTCCTGTCGGCCGTCGTTACCGACGGAATGTTCCCCGCAATGGGCAGGCGGAGAAGGACGCCGAAGGGGGAGAGGGCGGGGGTTAGGAGTAAAGATAAGAACATTTGCAGACATTTTCCGAAACTTTTCGTTTTCATTTAAAAGCGCGAACGGTTATTCGGGAACCTTTATGATTTTCGAACGATGGTTTTAAAGCTGTTTGTAAAATCATTACGATTTTACAATGATAATTGTGCATAATTATTTCCCATACGATTTTAACCAAATACATATTGTTTCCGTGTCATTTATAGCGGATATTTTGTCAACGGTTAATTTATTATTTCTATTTTGGTCAATCTTTTTTTTAACAATATTATAATTGCTTGACTAATTTAAATAGTATTTCGAGTTTTATTTTATTCATTTAACACTTTATACACATGTATAATTCATATACATATAAGGGCGGACACATTCCCTAAAAGCAATTTCTTCCTAACTACCCAAACCGTTCAGTTTGAGAAAATTACAAGTACATGGACAAATGGACATATTCTAGGAAATTATACAGCATCTTATAATTTTATACAAAATTTAAAACAAACATTTACGCTATTCTATGAAGAGAGGAGGGGGGATGGGAAGGAAATAAGAGGGAGAAATGAACAACTCAAACATTTAGATAATGACATTTCAATCTTGATTTAAATGTAAATAAAGAAAGGGCGGGCGTCTCTAACCTTAGTGGGTATATTAATTTATCCGCAATCAAGCAACTACTACTGTGAAAAAGGAGGCGAGAAAATTAGAGCGGTAAATGGGTATTAAAAGGGTTCTTTTGTTACTAGAACGAAGAGATTGTCCATGTGTAATAGAGGGAGTTATAGCACAATATACTCACACTCGTGTATTAAACATCAGATCAATGAAATAGAAAAAACCAATATTGAATTATTGATTTAATTTTTACGTTTTGCCAGTGTTTTTTATTTTCGAACCAATTTTTACCAATATCCTGACCTAATAAGTAGCCACCTTCACTGACTTACAGGTTACTGCTTCGCGTCACCTTGTAATTTGCTGAAGACGTAACACACACGCGCTGATCTTCAATACGAGAGTAAACGCTCCGCGCATAACTAACCGGGGCGAAAGTATTCTTTTTGAAAACAAACTTTGAAATATAAACATTTCTCATCTCTTTATTAGCTTCTTATCGCGTCTCAGGTATATTTACGTAAGCTGAAAATGGAAGTGTTTTCATCATTTACACTTCAACGCGAGGAAATTACCTACGCCTGCAAATACTAAATTTCCAACGTCGCAATTTTGTTTTACTGTTAACATTTTTCTCTTCTCTAAACGCACCATCAAGAAAGTATCAGAGCGTAAAATAAAGCATTTATTTTGCTCAAATTATACTGGAAACGGTTTATCAAAACGATTAAAATAAATAAGTTAATAAAATATGTTGTGTTCAATTTTAATAATGTTTAAAATGTAATTTAATGAAAAAATTCTAAAATTTCCATTGTTTTTTCGTTTAAAATGTATTTCAATATTGTTTTTACCCAAACCAAAATAAAATCCTGAATTTGCAATATTTTTTTAAAATGTAGCAAAGATTTAAGCGTTTAAATTCACAGTGAAATCTCTTAAAAATGTAATTGCCGATCGTTCTTCGATAAATGATGTATTTAATCTGTAAAATTGGCTTTTTATAAATTCGTGTTCTCCATGACAATCCGTCTTATTTATCAATTTAATACAACAATTTATAACGGGTTTTCGCTTTTGAGCTTGGCGTTGCAGTACAAATGTACGCCCCTTAAAATTTTCCTCGTTTGTTGGCAGCAAAAAGAAATATTATTTAACATAAATATATTTTCTTCTGGTCGGGATTATTATTTATTCCCGTCAGAATGAACACAAATCCTAAAATATTTTAATTTGCCGAAGGATCGTTTGTGTATTTTTAGCTTAAAAAGCGAGATCTCACCACGCAAGATTTTTATGGGTCGTGTCTTGAATAACGGAATCGCTTATTTTGTGCTCGCTTACGAAATTAATTTTCGGGGAATTTAAAAGGCTACGTGATGAAAATTTCGTCCCAAAGGAAAGGTAGTTAACATTATTTGCATTGGACTTCTCGCAGGTAATTTGTAAACGTTACCCATTTAACTGAAACATTATATTTCAGAAGATTTGCAAACCATGCAATCATCGTAAAAGAAACAAAAACAGTTTAAAAATGCGTGTTGTCCAAATGTAATAATTTTTAGTTTTTGGTATTCTTTAATAATATGCGTGCTTCCACTTTCCATAATGTGGTATCCTAACTCAACCCAGGACTCTTAGGCTCGTAGAGTTAGGGATACGCTATTTTTTGTATTGTTTTTTGTAATATATATCTTTGTATGAATAAATAAAATCATTTCTTATATTTTTTGATTTTAAAATTACGAATTGTTAAAAATCGAGATACAAATTTTTGTCAGTTTGTAGTCAACCGAGAAAATATTTATTTATAAAGGCCCATAGGGCTTTTACACGGATATAGCATAACATTGAGAAGAAACTCAAAAATCTTTACCAGTTAATAACGCAAGTAGGCATTTTGAGGAGATACATGTTTTTGTTTAATATTGTGCGTTAGTTTTTAATATTTTCATCGCGTTGGTTGGTTTTGTACTAAACGCCCACTCAATAATTTTATTTAAATTAACCAGAAATGGGTATTTTCTCGTTTGTTATATGTTCCAGACTTCTTTTTTTTTACTAGATTTAGTATAAAAAGCACGCAAAACTCGTTTTTATTAAAATTGCGTAGGTGATGCGTACCTATCTGTTTTATTTTAATAAATTCTACGCCTGATTCAGTATTCGTACATTTTTGCTAGTTTAATTGGTTCGTTTAAATAAATCAATGTCCCTCAGGTTTGTAGACAGTCAGATGAACGTTCAAAAATAAACGTTGTCCAAATAATTGAGCATCTGGTGTAAGCTGGTATTTGTAATTTTTATTGCTTTTCTCCTTTTAATATTCATCATTTTATATAAAATCTTTTAAACGATCATAATACGCATAAAAATGGCGGATTTATTAACATTTCGTTATCTATAAATGACCGATCTGGCCGAATGTTTGTTGTTTGTCTGGGATTCAATTGTTGAGTATGTCGAGTTTCACGGCCATGTGATGTACTAATGACTTGACAACTTTTGTTTCTTACTAAAGATTACCATGGACGAGCACATGAGGTCCCTTCCTACGAAGTTGGAGTATGCCCGAGCTACTCCGGGCCTCGCTAAAATGAAGTAAGATACATTGCATTTCAAGACATTATTATTTTTGCTTTACGTATATTGATTGACCCTTTATGTTGAAGTAAGTATGACAAAATGTAGATATTGGTACGTTCGATTGCACGACGCCTTCATATTTTCCATACACAGTAAACTTTAATTATTGCAAACCTTTTCACGGCTTTCAGATGCTGTTTTTTTTATTCGCAATTCCGTCAGAAATTTTATTTTAATCGATTTATTCGATTGTTTTTTGAGCATCGAAATTTCGATAAATTGCGATTAAAAAAATAAAGCTCGTTCAATCTGTACGTTGGTCACCTTAGTGAAAAATCAGAAGTATAAAATATGTTCTCTTTTATCAGATAAAACCAGCCCCCTTATTATCCATAGAAACTGCTCCGCCAAGTACGTGTTATTATTCAACCGATATTAATTTTCCAGAATATACTAAAGAACTTGCATTCGTACTCGAAGAGGAAGATTAATAGCTCCAGATATTAACTTGTATGTAAGTTTGATAAATGTTTAAATGTGAAATTCCGTACGTGAAACGAACTGTGGAACGATTATGAATACGATTATTCCCGTCACTTGTTTTGATAATATTACATACCGAAATTCCACCTTAATTTCATTTTATCCGAATGTTGAGTAAACAGTAAACAGTAAACACATAAATGTATTTATTCAACGTATCTTCTTACACGATTACCCCTTTTAAAAGATCTAACAATCTCTAGCTCGTATACCTACTTACTAACTGACGGTAGTACTCCGAGTGCGTGCTATATGCGAACATAAAATGCGTTACAATCATGGAGTATAACTAATATTTAAATTCATTTTAAATTAATGAAATTTCTTAGGCTTACAGATTTTAAAATTTAATAACAATATTATTGGTAAAAATCAACAAATTAACTTTTTCAAAGTCGAAGTATGCGGCATTTTATAATGCGTATATTTGAAATTATTTGTAAACGTTTATTAAGAGTTGGCGTTTTACTCATACAAACGCAAAAATCGCCTTTCCTTCATGTACTATTCTGGTATTATAAGTTTAGTGTAAGTTATGTATTTTATATGAGGCGTGGGAACTCTCTTTAATTCCATCCTTAACTATATTGTTATAAACATTTCTATACATAATGGTAAAACACGGTACGCTAATAAATACATTAAGTAATTATTAGTAAATTGCCTAAGAAGCTTGTTCATGATTTTTAAAATCTTAATATGTTGGATATGAATAAAATAAATGAATTTTCATTACGAGTCGAGAACTTTTCAATGAATATTATTGAATAGAGTTTACAAAATGGATATATTCATCGAAATAATCTAAACGACCGTACAATCCTTCTCATTGAAAAGGTCAATTGAAAATGTTTTTCTAAGAAAAATCGTATTCGGAACTTTTCGAAATCGTGTCCGAAATAGATTTGCTCGATTCGATTTGTCCCCGAGGATCTCCATTGCTTTCATTTTATAGTTGTACATATAAAATCATTTTCTTTAAAGATGTTACAACTTAATGGATCGACTTCATTTGACGTACTTTTATTTCTTACGATATAATTATTCTAAGAAATACGTTAGTCGATCGATGATTTCCTTTATGAAGATCAACATGTGAAACGTAATTAGCCCGATGAATTTGATTTTTTTTTGCTAGGTTTGATTTGATATTCGCGTAGGTATTTAAAAAATTGCTTTTTAGTTTTTCATATCGGTGGTATATTTACGTTTTTTTCTATACTCATAAAATTAGTACTCCACTGAAGAATCACAAAAACACAAATTGGTGTTAAAAATTAACGTTAAATAATTGGATGAATAAAATCACGAATCTCGAGTATTTATCCAGTCTGGGTACCTTGATTATAAGTCTGAATATTAAAGATGCCGTTTGGCTCTGCAACTCCCTTTTCCGGATTTGAGACAATTTTTGCGAGGTTTACTTTTATCGTTCGCTCGGAAGCTTTTACCGAGTCATACAGACTGTGGGCTCTTTAGAAAAGATCCGTAACGTTTACTGCCATATTACATGAAATTCCAAGCGGGTATCGAACTGGAGATCTCCCGCAGACTGTCGCGCAACCAGCGGGGAGGAAAATAAAATAAAAACTTTCTTTGTATCAGCTCCCATTCTTCGCTATCCAACTGCTTCGCTATTATTTTTGTTCAGAGCTCTTATTGTCCTACTACTCTTGCCTCCGTTCTCGTTCTGGGTCGAACTAGAGCTTTGCAGGGAATATGAGTACACGGAAAATAGAAAAGTAGACCGCTACTTTTGTTAGTGCAACCTTACAGGACTAGCCCCACAATCTCTTCACATTTATTAATCTTTGTTGCGTGCTATCTCTCTCTACCATTCTTGCTCTATAAATATTTTTCATTCTATAAATCGGACGTCAATAGCGGAGGACCCAAAATACAGATTTTCCATCAGCAGGCTGCGGAACAAACTCGATAAAATTTCGAAAGTTTTTACGAAATATTTATGTCGTTACCTGTTTTCAAACAATATAAATTCTTATCAATTTATATTCATGAATCATTATAATGAGTCTTGTTATTCAATTGCTACAATTTTAGCCATTTAGTTAGGCTGTTTGGCATATAAACTAGAGACAGTACTTTTGACCAGTTTTCTGATCTGGGTAAGACAGTTTTTTTTTAAAAAGAGATGTTCTTAAACGTAGGTAATTTTATTCGAATAAAACAAATACACTGTACATAACCTTGTTTTGCCAAAACAAGACTTAACCCCGAAAACAATAATTATTTATATTATTTTTTTATGTGACAAATATATTATGACGATTGATAACTTATTCAGGAAAATATATACAATGAACGGGTTTTTTTTTAGTTTCAAGAAATACTAAATGATTTTATGGATCTTTGAACAGTTTTTGGATGTTATCGAAACTTTCAATCATCTGTGTTTTAGAATTGTTTCAATCAAAAAAATCTTATTCTTAATAAAATACAATGCGTGTTGAGTATAAGTTCGCGCAATTTTACGCTGCTATAATCCTAAATCGTAGACGTTTGTTTTCTTTATTTTCCTTTTTTATTCTATAAATAAATACTTAACTTCTCACGGTATTTCCCTCAGATAGAGTACCTTTGTTTTATTCGTTGTTATTGACCTTTTCGCAGTAAGTTCATACCTTTGTCCTCTTATTTCCTTTACAACAACTAACACAGTAATGTATCCAGTTTCTTCAGATTATTTTTATCACTGAGAAAAAAGTACTTAGAAAATGTTTTTTTCCAGATCCAGTAATAGTTATTCGCCGCCAAAATCAGAAGGGGAATTATTCCTGGAATATCTGTTTAGAGAGATGTGATCTTGGGGTGAGTTGACATTTTGCCATCACGTGCGAGAATTTCAGATGCAACTTTTACAGGCATATAATACTTCTAGTAAAAATACTTCCAGTAAAAATATACTCTTGTAAAACTTCTTCTAAACAATGGGATCCGAAATGTTTCCAATTGGTAAAAGTAAATTTTACTTTTAATTTAATGTTAGCGAACCCTTATTTATTTGAAAATACTCGGTGCTTTCATTAAATATATCGAGTAATTGAAAATAATATCAAAGTTCATACGTCGAGTCATACTGTCAATTATTTATCATTTCAAAGAGGCTTTGCATTTTAATAAAAGTGGGTTGTTAGGTTTTTTAAATTAATAATATCTGTGTATTTAATCTTTGTGTGCATACGTTTAGTAATGTGGTAGGTTTATTACTGTAATTAATCTATTTATTTTATCTAAATACTTAGAATATCAGCCACTTTGTATATAAAAATATTCAAAAGTACATTCACTTTACAATGGGAAATAAAAAACAAGGGCCAGATGTACCATAAAAAATTAAGTAAAAAAAAATTATACAGTTATTGTTGCGTATTCGCCAAATTGACAAAATGAGTTTACATTGTTCTTGGAACGCATTTTCTCCACTATGATGAAAACGCAACATTATTCAACTTTTTTGGTGTACTGGTCGTGAGAAGGAAAAGCGTTAATTTAATTAGTACCTTAAATAAAACTACTTCGAAATATATTGTGTTAGGTGAACATTTATCATACGTATTTGTTAAGCGGAACTCGATATGTTACAGAGTATTCAATCAGTTCCTCTAGACTCAAAATAAAGAAGATAAAATATCCGATAGGAGAGTTTCCCGGTCCGCCATCTGCCGCCCTCGCCGGGGATGGACGTTATAAAATCCGTGTTATTCCGGCCCGGGTAGGCAAGTCGTCAAGTAGGCACTCGTTAGTAGACGAGGGTAGGTATTCTTGGAAAAATGTAGCAATCCCTCCGAGCGGACAGCGGTATAAATCTACCGCCCGCACCCGCACCCGCACCCGCCCCGGTGCCCCCCGCCGCGGCCCGGCGGGCGCGGGCGGCACGCGTGAGTCGCCATAAATCTCCCGATCCCTGCCATTCTGATGTCCCCGATGAGAGAATGATGCAAAACCTTAATCTACTCAGGATACCCTTTGGTATATTACACGGTCCGAATTGCATTTTAACCTCTTACTATCCTGTTTAATTAAATAATCAAATGTTTCGCTGAAGTACTTCAGTGCTTCTAAAATGATAATTATTTGTAATATCTTACTGCTGTAAAGGTTTTAAAAAATTTTCAAGGGCCTTTATGAAGCTGTCATTTATTATTTTGGAGGTCATCACCACCAAGCCGTAAAGTTAGCAGGGCCGAACACCGTTCTGGCCCGCAACGCGTAACCCGATGCAACGTCAGCTCGGACAAGTAATTAAACGTCGTGCAGCGAAAAAATATGCACATTTCATCTTGGCATTTCGTGTCGCCCGTCCACCAGCTCCTCGCCAGTGTTCGCTATTGTAAATTCCTTCTGTACAAAATTGTAAGGATGTAACTCGTGTGTACCTACTCAATAAATAACTTCAATTGTAATCAATCTTTCTCATTTAACCTCAAATCAATTCACGCGCACCCATCCATACAATATATAAAGGTAAATTATATGTGTGGTATAAAATGCCTTAGATTTCATATAAATAATAATTTATCCAACACAGATGAATTGATGTTTTCATGTCTGCAAAACGTTTTTGCTGTTGTACTTTTTCCTCGCTACACTTACTATCTAAATAATATCTTCAAGTTTCGCGTTCGTCTGTTGACTTAATAAAAAACAGGATGAAAAGTCTATAAAGTTATAAAAATAACAAAGATTAAAGTTGAAATTTCTCTCACAAAATGATAAAATACAATTAATCTTTTATAAGGAGAAAAAACATTTTCTGGTTCGGTGATTAAACGGTTATAAGCTTTTTTCAAGCGTGATTCTCAGAATTTGCTGAAATACTAAAATACCAACTATTTTGTTACACTTAATATTACTTCATTTTGCTTAGCAAAAAGTGTATTCTCTATTACCCTCCCCTTAAATTTTAGTGTAATTTTGAATTTAAGGGGGGTAAGTTCAATCTTCTCCATTAAGTGAAAAGGGGGAATTCAGTTAACTGAACGTAATAAATAATCAAAATATGAACAATTAAATTTATGCTGTTACAAACACAGGTAGTTTGATTTAATATTTTTATCACATGTGTAAATACTGATAAATTGAAATGTAACTATCTGAATATTTGAGTTTTTCCTTTCTCCTCCGTTCCTCTCCATTCCGCTTCATAGTATACATTTTTAGTACATTTTTATTTCTATAAAAAAAGTGTATATATACCAAAAATATCTATATACTAAACATTTTAGGTAGGTAGGTAGAAAGAAATCGCCCCAACGCAATATTCCCGCCCTTATATGCATACAAAATGTATTTGTGTGTAATGTGTTAAATAATAATTATAGTACTTTAAAAAGCACGTTTATAAATTGTTCATTGTTTTCATGTTCACTTACATTAATTCATCAATAATAATAAACTGTTTTATTGTATTTTTTAATAGAAATTAACGTTTTTTAATATTAACGTTTTATTGCCGCGATAGGTACTTGATTGTTTTCGTTTTATTTACCTCAATTAAGTATTGCGTTCAACTAAAATAGTAGACGTAATAAAATTTAACATTAACAACATCTCTTTTTCATATAACTTTGCTGGTCTGTCTTTAAACTGTAGTTTTTGCATGTTACTCGTACTATATCATTGTCGACTGTTTGTTTCTTTAAAATCAATAAATGAATAACAAAAAAATACTGTCTTTTAAAGGTCAAGCACAAATTGATGGCCTTGCTCACAATAGAGGTAACACCCGTGTATTCAGAAATATAAAATATTTTTAAGGTTGTCAAATTGCTAGAATCACGTGTAATTATAGTCGGTTAGATCACTACTTTGAATAAACAGTGTATTTATTTTTTTTTCGATTTTCAACTCAAACTCTTCACTATAAAATAAATATAAAACAACTTAGTTTTTGACCACTTATTTTGTATTCTTTCTACCGACCGGTTTCAAAGCTACACAAGTTTCTTTATCAAGGCATATTAACTAATGAAATCCATCCTTTTTTATTTTAACAGTGATAACTAAATATTACATCGAACCTTTTGAGCTAATAAGCCATTAGTTAAGTATACCTTGACAAAGAAGCTTATGTTGTTCTGAAACCAGCCGGTAGAAAAAATAAGTCGTTAAAAACAAAGGTATTTTATATTTATTTTATTATAAATAATAACCGGAAAACGAGTGCTCCACATATATATATTTTTTTATTTTATCTTCATTTTGTGTTGCCAGGATATATTTTAATATGCTGTGATTCTTTTGTCGTACTTTGTTTGACGCACATTAAAAAAAATAATCGTATGCTTTGTTTGTATTCATGTGTTCGTCTGAAAAAAAAGTAGTTTTATAGTATGTATTTCCACATCCGTGAGGCAGTTCCACATGGTGTACCCTTTCTCAGAATGTATCCGATCGATTGTGCAGAGTTAGTGAAGCATTACCTTTTATCCGTCTCGTGTCACGTCGACTTTTCTACGAGACTGAAATCGACATCGGATTTTCCATGTGTAAATCGAACCTCATCATGCGTGCAATTATTTAAATACCCTTTGAAAATACCGTTTTTACTTATTTCGTCTTCTTTTTTATCTCGGTTAGAGCGTTCGGCTTTCATGCAAAATGTCCAAAGTTCAATTTCTAAAAAAATCGACTTGGATTAAAAAAAAAAAAACTGTTTTGATTAAATAATAATTGCAGTAAAATTTTTATAAATTAACAGATATAAATTTAAAACTAACCCTTACTAGCCCCCTTAGTTTGACCCTGCACATGACGATTAAAAAATATATTTTTAGAATGAATTCTTCGCTTACTGTACACCTGTAAGAAACATGTATCGTAAAATTTATCCCTTTTTAGACTTAAATATCATTGTATGTCTTTTGATTTGTTTTTTTTTTAAATTTACCTGTACTTGTTATGAACGTTAATAAATGATGAACACTGTATGATATTTACCTGTTTAAAGACACCCGTTAAAGGGATGAAAGCGCTAATTGGCCAAATAAAAAGTGCTAGTGTACCAAGTATTTTTAAATAGTACCTTATATGTAGATATAAGTTATAACATCATATTAATAATAAATTCTGTATCAATGAGACATCGATATACTAATATTTTTTCTTGCAGAATTTAAGAGGTTGATGTTTGCATGATTTTGCTCAGAATATACTTTGTTTAGAAGTATATTTTTGTGTAGTATAAAACAAAATATGTTAATCGTGCAAGTAATTGTTATTTGTAACTTATGTTCAAATATAAGTTATTAGGTATAAAATTAAAAAAAAGTGTTTTTCGCTCAATATTTCATTGCCTCAGGACTTAGCACCCGAAGCCATAATATTGCCTTTGTGATATAAATGTTCGCAATACGTTTCAAGCTGCGATTGATATAGTATATCAGTATCAATGCTATTGTACTACAACTAAAGGCTGAAGTCTAGTAAAACGCACGCAAAATGATGAAATCATACGATTTTGTCATTTTAAAACGAATAAATCGCGCAATAACAAAAAAATTAAAAAACATAAATTAGATAACAACAATAATTTTTGAAGGTATTTCCATTAAAAATATACTTACAAGATTTATGTTACTAAAATATAATTACTTTTAGGCCGGCGGATTACGCCATTTCAAATTTAGACTAAACTTAGGTATCTGGGTTCTCATATAAAGACTTAGTATTGAACTAATTTTTGTTGTAATATTTTGAAGATATTAAATTGAACATAAAAGTGGCCGAAGCGAAATCTTAGTTTTTTTGTTTTTAAAAAGAAATAAAATCATTTTAAATCACTTTCATTTTTGTGACATTTTCCTTTATTTCTACGGTAAATTATGCTTTCGGTAATACTTTAAAAAATAAAATTTTATCTAAATATTTCATTTGAAACCTTTTTTTATAGAACTGTATTCTTTTTTTTTTTTTTAAGTTTTGTTTTGTTGTTGTAATACTAAATTTGTAACAATATCTTATTTACGTTTTTATTATTTTCATACCTGCCCTTATCGGTACTGGTATTATTAAAGTATTAAGGAAAGCATAATTTTACGTAGAAATAAAGGAAAATGTCAAAACAATGTATGTGATTTAAAATGGCTATATTTATTTTTAAAAACAAAAAAAATACTTTTCTTTGGCCACTTTCATGTTCAATTTACTATCTTCAAATTATTATAACGAATTTTAGTTCAATAATTATACCCGTATGCAGAGACAAACCTTAAGGTGAGGAAAGCACAATCTATTGTCTTCACCTTCGGGTTATTCTCTGCATTTGAAATTAGAATGTACTTTCCTCACCTTAAGTTTTGTCTCTGCATACGGGTATTAGTCTTAATATAAGACCCAGATACCTAAGTTTAGTCTAAATTTGAAATGGCATAATCTGCCGGCCTAAAAGTAATTATATTTTAGTTACATAAAACTTTTAAGTACACTAGATATTCAATTCTTAACCCTTATTTCATATGTTGTTTGATGTTTTGTAATTCTTGTGTTTTGAATTTAAAAAAATCACTTTAATTATGGTCTTAATTGAAATACGTCGACGCATTAATTGAACGTATCTATAATAATTATGCTCAGCAGTTACCTACACGGCTTTTAGGAGCCGCATTATGTTACGGCAGTGATGTAAGGATTTACTTTGTATTGAAGTGTAATCAAAATACTATTTCAATAATATTATTTTACTTAATATCGTTACACTAATATATACAGACGCAGATGGTAAGATCCTAAGGTTTCATCTTGATTAACTTTACAAAGAGAGATTATATTTACAGTACTTAGTACTCAATTCATTAAGACAGACGTTGATAAACCGTGGATTTAATTACTGTAAATACATATATACGAGTTCATCAACACTGTTTTGAGTATGTCCAAATGTTTTCAGACAGGCTGGATTTCCTCCCTAGGGAGTTATTTAGATCTAAATTTGTTGTAACATTTTAGAGGGAAAACACTTTTGAGAAGAGAATATGGATGTCTAGACATGTACAGGGCTTATAACCTGTCATTGGCTGGTTTCAAGTGTCCACTTTACACACTGCGTAATATTTACCATTCTGCCTATGTTTAAACATCCACGCTTCCTCAAGTCTCCCATCTGTTGACTTCTGTGAAGTAAAAGAGCTGAAACCTTTATCATATGGGTGAGATTCATCCGGCTGAACCAATTCACCTACTAGGAAAACAATTTTCCAATTTTTGATCTTCTCATGTTACCAGTTAGTTCATTCAAAATAACTCGCTAGGGGAGAAATCCAGCCAGTCTGCAAACATTTGGACATGCTCAAAACATTGTTGAATTTATTAACTGGTAAAAGATGTATAAACATTAAAAATTGTTTTCAGGCGTTGCCTGGTAAGTGAATGGGTTCAGCCGGATGAATATCACCCACATTATAAAGGTTTCAGCTCTTTTACTTCACAAACGTTAACAGATGGAAGAGTTGAGGAAATGTGGATGTTTAAACACAGGCAGAATGGTGAATTTTTCACAGTGTGTAATGTGGCCACTTAAACTAGCCAAAGACAGGTCATAAGACTTGTAAATATCAAGACTTCCATATTCCCTAATGTTTCCCTCTCTGTTACATCAAATTTAGACGTATTACATACTTGCTCCTTAGTGCTACCAATTCTCTGAGGACTTGTAAAACTCATATAAAATATTATGTTTTCAATAATAATCTAAATATCAAATTTACGTTTAAAGCAGTAACTTTATGGCTATTCATTATAATATAAAAATAAAAACAACCTTTTATTTTACCACTTTACATAAAATAAGTGGTTAAAAACAAAGTTGTTTTTATTTATTTTATTATAATATTTTCTATTTATATGTGATATTCCATAATCAGTATGCTTTCCCCATTTATTGGTTAAGCTATACCTAGGTATTTTTTTATCGTTGTATTTGAATTGATGAGTTTGAATTTTTCGTTTAAATATAATAAATTATAGACCATTTCAAATTGAGATTAATTTATGTTCCCTGATACTACCCATATACGAGTAAGGATGTAGATATTTTGATGATTTTATTGACGCGTTCAAAGTTTGGGATGGCATTTTGTTCAATTTATAAATATAACCATGCAAAGATTTAATGTTTGAATATAATATAAAAACTCACTGAGTCCATCTCAACATGGCTTTCTAAAAGGGAGATCTACCGTTTCAAATTTAATCTTACTTAATGATTACCTTACTGATTCAATGGACGGTGGTCATCAGGTAGACGTTATTTACACCGATTACAGTAAATGCTTCGACCGAATCGATCACAAATTACTATTAAAAAAAATAACTAAAATCGGTATTAGAGGTGACCTCTTCAGATGGTTTTCATCTTATATAGACAACAGGTCGCAAGCGGTAGTGGTTAATAATTTTATTTCTAGTTGGGTACGGGTCCCCAGCGGGGTGCCTCAAGGGTCTCTTCTGGGACCTTTGCTCTTCATAATTTTTGTTAACGACATTGATAAATGCTTTACCTCTTCGCGTTTGCTTTGTTTTGCTGACGACATGAAAATTTTTGCAATAATCAAGACCCCAGCTGACGTCTTTGATCTGCAGTCAGATCTCGACCGTCTAGAGGATTACTGCAACTCCAACTGCTTGGACCTTAATCCTTCTAAGTGTTCAGTTATTACATTTAGTCGCAAAGTAAAATTTTTACGTACTAACTATGTGCTTAAGGGTCAAAACCTCCAACGCTCATTATGTGTAAAGGATCTAGGTGTCTTCCATGATAGTAAATTACTTTTTGACGCCCATGTTGACAGCATCATAAAAAAGTCATCGCGTGCGCTTGGCTTTGTTATGCGTAGCTCTACGTCGTTCACTATGGCAAAGACACTTAAAATCCTTTACTGTACATTAGTGCGAAGCAACTTAGAATATGCATCACAAATATGGAATCCTATGTACAATGTGCAGATATCACGCATTGAAAATATTCAAAAAAAATTCGTAAAGTTCATGTGTTTCCGGTTGAAACTTGAGTTTAAATCTGACCAGTATATTCATATATGTAAAAAACATCACCTACTGCCTCTGCAAAAACGTCGTGAAATAGCGGATATAATTTATTTACTTAAAATTGCCTCTGGTTCAATTGACTGTCCTGAACTACTTTGCAAACTTTCTATCAATGTTCCTTCCAAAGTTTTAAGAAATAACCCTCTTCTTCACATACCTCTTGTTTCATCTAATTATAGGCAAAATTCATATTTATGGCGAACTTGTAATAATTTTAATGTACTAAATAAATCATTTAACATAGATTTATTTGAAAATAATCTTAATAACGTGCGACGTTTGCTTTCAAAATAACTCGTAGTATTTTTTTTCTTTTCTTTTAAATTTACATTTAATTACTATTCATTTTATGTTCGAGAATCTTTTTTAACTTACTGTGATGCTACTTGTGAAAACCTGTAATTGGCTTATTTGTTATTTGTTTTGTTATATAAATATGATATAATTATAGCTGTTGGTTATCCAAATAAATAAAATAAAATAAAATAAAAATAAAATAATAATATAAATCCTGTCTCCTTTCTAAATAACTCATTTTAACAACACGTTTAAATAAAAATAGCACTTATACTACATTGTTTTTGGGACCAAAATAATATTGTACCCAGACAAGAGATCCCGAAGGTTTTTCTTTTTTGTATTACGATTTTTTTAGGACGGTATCGTAAAAGTTCATGGCAGCATTCCTAAAATGTTTATTTAATTAAGCGATACTGAAAATTGTCTCGAGTAATCCAATTAGTTAGCGACGCCGACGTCTACTATAATACGACTTTGCCCTGCAAGAACGCGGAAAATAATATTTTTAGAAATATTGTTTTTATATGAATAAGAAATATTAATTAATCACTATATACAATATAAGAAAATAATTTATGCAGATAAATATATTTTTTTATTGAAATACTCAATGATAATAATGAAACTCGTTTAAAAAAATAAGGAGAAGATTCTGTGATTGTAGACTTCAGGGTGAAAAGTTCATTACATAACTTCCTCCTTATACAACGTCGATGAAACTAAACCTCACGTTTAGCCCAATCACCGGCATCTAGGAAAAGAAACTGTGACATACATTCTGCTCTTTCTCGATATTGACAGTTTTATATATTTTTATATGCGGGGACTTTCGAGATTTTAGGCTAGGGTTGTATGGTATCTGTCCTTAAAATACTATGTAAAGAACAATCGGAACCTTATTCCTATGGTTTTTATCTTGCCCATGAAAATCACACCGAAGTTGATCTATACTAACAATAAATTATGTATCAATAAAACATCGATATACTCAGATTTTTTCTTGCAGAATTTAAGTCTTATATTTATTGTTTGCATTATTTTATATTTTGCTCAGAATAGACTTTGCTGAGAAGCATATTTTTAGTGGAGTAAACAAACTATGTTAATCGTGAAAATAAAAATAAACATGAAAGACGGTTAGGCAGTGCTAGGATTTTTTTGTTTCTGTAATATGTTATTTTTACAAATCTAGGTAAATTAGTAATTATAAATTGAACCAAAATGTAAAATATCGTGAGGCATAGATTAAAACGTGACCAATTTTGGCAATTAGAATTTACTGTAAACTAAGTTGATGGGGTCGAATTGTAAGTAGCAGTAAGTAACTTTATGCACGTTCTGTAGAACTAAGATCTTTGTGTACAATGAGACTGAGACTCGTGTATAATGGGACTAAGAAAATGCCCTTAAATAGTAACAGGGAGAGATCTTCTACCAGTGCTAACTTCAACAGTGGCAAGAAAGAAATATTTAATTATGTAATTGCGTATTGTTATAAACATCTTGTTGAATAGTATTTCTGCACACACTCGTATTTTTCAACCTTTCCATTAAATTTACATTATTTGAGACAAGAAGATGTAAAAAACATAATGCAATAACACTAAAGATTTAAGAAGTTTACCGTTGAAAGTTTTATTAAAGTTACCTGTTAGATGTGATAAAATGAAAAAATATGTTGTTTGTCTATCTTAAAATATTTTTAGTTCGTCCAAATGTTGGTTGACAAAATACTGGATTGGGACCCCCTAAGATAAAGATAATAAATAAAATAAAGCATAAATATCAACAGATTACAACCGAGATGGAGAACATTTTGGAGAAGGAAATATGGAAGTCCAGGCATTTACAGGTCTTATGACCTGACTTTCGGCCAGCCAACGACAGGTCATAAGCCGTGTAAATAAATACCTTGTAATTGTGTTATTTTTAACCAATTTTATTGTTTAAAATCTGCGAATTATGCATTTCCTTCGCATTGTTTAATGCTAGTATAAAACACTGTTAATATATTTTTTATGTTCAGTTTAAAGAAAATGTATAAATATAAAAGATTTAAAAAAATAGTTGCGTAATTTTCCTTTAAAATATTTTTAGTACTCATTGAAAAATGCCGAAGACTAATATTACCACGCCTTTTTCTATTTCAAACAAAAACACCGTGCAAATTTTAATAGTCTCGATATAAAAAGTAAACATTACAGAAAACTCGAAGCGGTATTTTTTCTTAATTTTTCAATTAAAGTTAACAGCTAAATTAAAAAAGTAATGGGCTCTTTTTGTCTGCGCCTAATCAAAAAATCCGCCATAATTTTTGTACCCTCGCTTATAAAACAGCATCTTAAAACGTTTGATATCCTCCATAAAACTTTTTTTTGGCACTTTTCAATTATCGCCCCTTATATCCGCGAAGCCCGAAGAAAGCAAAACACACTCGAGGTGAGGTAACGGATCCGATAACCGTGGTATTTCGAGAGATCTGAGTTTCCTTATAATATTTTCATCAATATTCATATTATTCCATAATACGTAAGCAGCCCTTTCAATAAAAAAATACCCCAAAGATTTTCCATGGAAAATGTGCCAGTCTAAATCGCACCTTATTGTAGCGCTTTACGAGTTTTTGATATCTTCATGATGTATTTTTATTAGGCATGATATTATTTGAACGATGTCTTACCAGAGACGGTGTGTGTATAGAGACATTTGAACGTTGTTATGCAGAAAGCAGCCAGTCCACAATTTCGGAAAAATGAGATATTGATGTTATCGGGTGCAGTAAGGTCGATTCTATGTTCTGCTAAAAACAACCAGACCGCTTTCATTTAAAAAACCGTATTAATCACCTCCGGAAAAAGGTGTCGATCACAAAAACGGCATTTCTCAATTTCCAGAAAACACCCACAAAACTAGAAAAATCTTATGGTACTTTTAAAATCTTTTAAACTGGTCAAATACACAATAAGATTTTTGTTTGTAATATATAAAAAAACTTATGTATTCATTGTTTCTCGTTTGTTAAAGTCAAAAACATTCAAACGAAAAGTGTAGATTTTATAATTCACTCTTTTCACAAAATGGCTATTATCTTATCTATGCTTTCTGTATAACTACGTTCATTTGAGGCTCTAAGAATTAAAGTGGGATAATAACCATTTTCATAATTTTGAGATATATTTCTGTTTCGGATATACAAGAAACCAATATTAAAAATATTTTTATACCTATATAAAATAAAATAATAGGTAGATATTCGTTTTGTGTACTTAATATAAATATCTAAGATAAGAATTATTTAAATAAAAAAAATCTTTTATTCAGGAAACATACACTACGATTACATAGTTTTATATTTTACACATCAACATTCATAAAAAATGAGAAAGGGGGGTTTATGTTCAGTGTATAGAAATACATTTTAATATTATTATTTTACTACACACATAGTAACACTTGATTAAGACCACAATTGTCAGCCTGTGGTGTAGTGGTCACCGCGTTTGCCTACCGTGCAAGAGTTCGTATAGAAATACATTTTAATATTATTATTTTACTACACACATAGTAACACTTGATTAAGACCACAATTGTCAGCCTGTGGTGTAGTGGTCAGCGCGTTTGCCTACCGTGCAAGAGTTCTTGGGTTCGATCCCCGACATGGTTGACGTGGAATATTATTTAAAAACGTATTTTTACTCTTGAATATTTCATAGTCCCTGGACTGGTACGTGAAGCGTAGGACTGATCATCTTGCCTTCATGCAACAAAAATGATCAAGATACACTGCGATCAGTGTACCAATGCAGTGCCCTACGCACCACTAGGTGCGGAAAGGGAATGATAATGACTAAAAATGACAAAGATACTGACTTCGGTGGTTGCTTTTGAACTGTCAAAAGATTGCGAAGTAGCACCGACACTTTAAAGCCCACAATGTATAAAATGTAAGTTGTCCGTTTTTGATATAAGATACATTTTTAATACCCGAATTTTTGCTCCAAATGAACGTTTTTTATATGTTTCTTTAGCTTTTGGTAAGAAAGTTGCTTTTTCTATCATAAACAATCAAAAACCCATTGTGAAAAAAATGGCAATAGTCCGACTTTGAAACGATGTTCAATTTTTGACGAGGAAACTTTCACATGCGAGTTTTTACTGCAGTCTATTGAATTTATAACATAACTTGAAGCTTTGTTTACATTTATACGAGCCGAACCCGGCAAGGCTTTGCTATTATACTTAATGCTACATATTTGTATATACATTAAATCAGCTCAATCGAAAGTTTGATATAAATTATTTTGATATTTTAAGTTTTTTCCAAATGTTTGCAGACAAAATATTGGATTTCACCCCCTAGTGAGTTATTGAGGTTAACAAAATACAACAGAGATGGAGGACATTTATGAGAAGCCAATATGGAAGTCTAGGCATTAACAGGGCTTCTGACCTGTCGTTGGCTAGTGTAAGCGGCCACTTTACACAGTGTTTCATTCACTATTTTGCCTATGTTCGAACATCCATATTTCTCAATTCTTCCATCTGTTGATTTTAGTGAAGTTTAAGAGCTGAAACCTTTATTGTTGTGAAGAGATTTATTTGATCGAAATATTTCACATACTAGGCAAGCACATTGCCACAAGTACTAGGTTCCTACTTGTTTATGGTTGAATTCCAAAATTATAAATGAATCATTTTCAAATATAGAACTCTTTTTGCAAATGTCAAACTCTGCTCTTACCAACAGGGGTGCACTCGATTCAGGAAAACGCCTTTAAAAAATATGACGAATGTCAGTCTTCAAAAATCCAGTCAAAATAAATAAATGGGTAGAAATTATAAGGAATTTAAGGAAATAATCTGACTGGAATCCATAAAAAATTAAAGTTGTTTGTACCCAGTCAAAAACGAACTTTTTTTATAATCAAAAAATTACTATCCTTCCATTTTTTTTGAATATGCATTCTCAGCGAATGCAACTTTGGTGAACTACGAAAAAAACATTTTCGCTCCCAACTGTTTTTCTATCTAATAAATTGGCGATATTAATAACTATAAATATGCTCATGGCAAAGATCTTCATTTCGCTGAAAACGGCACGTAAATCGGTCTAATAGTTATTCAGTCGAGGCCACGCATACGAACATTGACTTTTATATTTATAGATAGATTTGTATGTTAAGATATCTTTTTGGTAAACTTTCTCTGAATTTAAATCAAGTTTATTGTCAATGAAAAAAATTACGTGTTATAATTGTTGTTCATTTATTTGTTATAATATTTTTATATGAAACATTTTAAAAGGCGGCCTCTATGGTGTTGTGGTTAAGACACTTGTCTCACATACGGAAGGTTCCGGGTTCGATTCCGGTGAAAACACAAAATTTAAATGCAATTTTTTTCAAGCCTGGGTGAGTGCTGTAATTCACCACGTAATTGGGCCTCCTGTCCTGTCACGGTGTAAAAAAATCAATTGAAAAATGAGTAAAATTTTGGTTAGTTGCCCACGGCGTTTTGAGAAATTTCGAATTATCTTCTTAGCAACCTAATGACATACATGTTTTATAAGAAAACAACTCAAAATCAGTAGAGCCTTCACAGGGCATATGATCTCGAAATTTTTTATTTGAACGTATTTAAACCTTATAAATTGTATACATGGACAATGTCCGTTAATAAATAAAACACTTTAACCTTGCTACAAAAGCCAGGATGGAAAATTATCTCAAGGGTTCGTACGATAGTATACTTTCTAAAAATATGAGATACGACAATATATTGACGAAATACATAAAAAACTGAAAATCGTCAATTTTTGGGTTACGACATTATACGTAGGAGGGGTTGATATTTTGCCTAATTCCACGCTATTGAGCCTGAATATAGACGGTAGAGTACACATTGAGAAAGATTTTATTGAACAAAGTATAAAAGGACACATTGTCCAATGGTAAAACAGGAAAAGCACCATCAAAGAAAAGGACGCTATGAAGTGACTGGGTGTAACGGTCCTTTTTTACTGAAAGGAAAATATCTATTTCCTTCAAGAGTCGTATCGTTTACTGACCGGACTGTTTTTTGGATACGCTAGTGCTTTAACCCTTTTATTTTTAAATTGAAATTTGATTTATTTGAATAAACAATGTTTGTTTTAAATTAAAATAATTGTTACACACTTTTTAATATAGTGCCTACGCTGTACATTGGTTAGACTAAAAAAACTGTAAAATTCTGTGGTGAAGCATATATTGTGAATCAATTTCGTGTGATAATTTTATTTTTAATTTAATTATTTGTTTAATCTTTTTTGGAAATAATCTTGTTTTATAACATTTTACCCAATTTTTAATTATCGTTTTAGCAGATAAAGTAGGTATCTACATAGATATGTATGAGAATTTTCTATTTAAATTTAATAAATATCATTGTTTTTGTTTAAAGATGAATTAATATAACAATATTTTGAGTATGTCTAAATCTCTGTAAACTAGTTCTGGAATTTAAATCTCTCGTCTAAACTTCTTAACCGAGACGACGGAAAAAACTTTGATCGATATCGCAAGAGAGATTGAAGAATTCTCGGGAAATGTTAAATATTACGTTTTTATTATTTATATTTTGTATAATGTTAAATATGTTAATAAGTGTTTTTGATTTATATATAGAAGAGTCCCAACTTAACACGGAATTTCCTAACAAGTCTGAACATAAAAAAATTATAATTTTGCTCTATGATAAAATTGTGTATTTTGTGCATTAAATAAATTACCATATATATTTCATTATCATTTTCTTTCCGCACCTAATGGTGCATAGTGCACCTAATGGTGCATAGTGCACCAATCGCAGCATATCTCGATCAATTTTTTACTTCAAGGTATATAAATATATTTCTATAAAACTTCACCAATAAGTCAACAGCCTATGAGAAGAATTTGAATTGCATAAAAGAACGCCCGTTTTGACTCCGTGTAAACTGAAAGATTGTGAACGCGTGGAACTCGCAAACTTAAGGCAGAAATATGAATGTCACTCAGTGTGTAAAGTGATCGCTCAAACCGGTCACTTATAGGTCTTCCTTCTTTCTCTTCTTTTTACACATCCCCTCACAGGTGGAGCGTGTGGACATCACCACACGCCTCGGTACTCTTGCCTCCTCCCACCTCCTACCTACCACCTCCCACCTCCACCCCGCGTCTCTTAGTTCCGCCGAATAAAGCTGAACAATCGTCATCGACGGCTTTCCAGGATGGCGGGAGTTCGCAGGTGTGAAGTAGGGGCAACTTGGGTTAAGGCCATAAATTAAGGCTATAAGCCCTTTAAAAGCACATATTTACACATTCCCTAATAATTAATTAGGTACCTTATCTTGGTTGAGTCATAATTCAAAGTTATTTCCTTAGTCTCGGTTGAGATATCGCTCTCATGTATTACAAAAAAAGTCAAACGGATTATGTTTATACATTTTTTACTTTTCCGATATCTGAACCATAGAGCTTTAAATTAATGAACTTTGACAATATTTTTTCCTCGCCGTTTTAACGGTGTCGGGATTAAAGTATCCAATTTCCTAGCAATAGCGGAACTTCTGGAATAGAGTAGTAGAGAGCTGGGGTGAGGTATTCCGCGCCGCGCCGAGTAGGTTAAGTCGATAGGGGCGGATTTAGAGGCGGAGTTGCAATTCGATTTTGTGTTATTTTATTTTTTTCGAATTTCAATATATGTACAGGTTAAATGATTATCAATAAAGACTACAAAAAAATGTAAACAAAGTAGGGCCTGCCGTCCAATAATGTGTATTCACTAACACTTTGATAATACAAAGGCCCTAATTTCATTATTTTATACATTTGTCAGAAGCCATTTGGAATACGCATCGCAGATGTGGAATCCCCAGTATGCCAAATATATAACAAGAATAGAAAATATTCAAAACAAATTTATAAAGTACCTTAAATACAAAACCGGTATTTCTTATGTATCATCTCTCACTGCCTCCACCTTCCATGGAATCATTTCTCTACAATACCGCAGAGTGTGTGCGGACCAACTACTGCTTTACAAAATGATGACAGTAATAGTTGACTGTACAGAACTACTTAGTTCAATAACAATACATGTGCCAGCCAGGATTTGTAGACGGTACCACCTGTTTCATGTACCAATAAGTAAAACATCGTATGTTAAAAATGCTTTTTTTCGTAGGACTTTTTCAGTGTACAATACAAAATTTAAAAATATAGATTACACAAACATCACTCTGTCAGATTAAAAATTTACACTAAAAATGCATTATGTAAATTAGTAGACATAATAATAAATCTGTACATCTACCTTCCCCTCCTTATCCTCTCTTCAAGCATTCTTGTCCTAATCCCGCCCAATTTACAGTAACTTAATGTTCTTAAAAGAAATATAAAAAAATATTTGATTATTGAAAAATATTTACGAGTACATGAAAATAACATTTTTGTATGTATAAACTTATATGTATTTATTTGATATATAATATATTTTCTTTACCAACTTTGTATACTTTGTGGAAATCTGTTATTAGTTCTGAGTTTATACACTATATATGTTTGTTTACTATAAATATGTATGTAGAACTGTTGATTTCCCAAATAAAAAAAAATAAATACTACAGTAAAGCAAAGACGGTTTAAACTATATAATTAAGGAATATACTATATATTAAAATTAAAGAAATATGGACAAAACAATGAGATAATGGGAAGGAAAAGAAAGAAATTGATGAGGAGTGGTGAAGGATGAATGAAGAAAAGTAGGTGTGGAAAATTGCATTTGGTTTAATAATTAAGAGCAAAAAAAGAGACGAAATGTCTATTCTCTGTTTTTCTGAATCAAGCCTGTTATTGATTTTACTTTGAGAGTACCTACCTACAAAGCGAAATAATTATTCTTATATGATAGCCATATAAAACAACCCGTTACGTGTAAACGAATTATAGGTCTGAGAAATAAAAAAATCAATGGAAATAATAACTCAATTGAAATCAAGATATTATGCAAGCTCATTATTTTTTTTAAATAGGTACGTAGGTTTTTACGGTCACTTTTTTTAATAATAATCTTTTTTGGGTGATTTCGTTAAGTTGGAACACCTAAATAACATAACAGACGACGCGACGGGGTGAACTTTTACTCAACATAGTTCCCGGCACTACACACTACAAAAAAATACACGGAATGTGCCTGCTGCCAACTGGGACACGGTACAAATTACTAGTACATGAACACATATTTTTTTCTATAAAACACATGTTTAATCTTGAAGATGGCTCCTGCAATAGTAGGCGAAACATTAGAACGAATCCAACTTACATCGGATTATCCTAAAAGGATAAATATTCATTAACTTCTGTCTTTTGTACACCAATATTTGTTTTTTATTTATTCTTATTTATTTTATCTAAGAGAAATTAAATATAAAACATGTTTCCTTACACACGGTTTCTTAATTCAGTACGGCAAAATTTCTCGAAAATGTATTAAAAAAATATATAAAATTATTTTTTGATAAAAATATATTATTTAAAAAAATCATATCGTCGGGTTTCTGGCACAAGTTGGTATACACACATTTTATAAAAATGAGATTTCTTTATAACTGGAATTGTTTAAAAAGTAAATAAAGTATGTCGTATTTTTTAAATACAAAATGTAATAATTGTATAGCGGTTTTACTTTCATTGTTGATTTGTGGTGAGCCTTTATTTTTCTAAAAGTGCAATACCTCACAACCAGTAAAATGTTACTTACCAATTTCTTACAGAAACATGTCGATAGGTTCTGGTCAACAGCTGTTTAGAACAGCCACTTAATCATGTGTTGTGATAAATTTCCGGTTAACGGGAATCCATGTTTAGCGTGTTTTCATACGTACGGGGTTTTCTTCTTAAATATCAGCTCAACTTACCGACGACAACTCGTGACGTCACTGGCGCGGCGGTGTTATTTCAAAATTATAAAACTTTTAAAAATCATAACGACGGTAATACGATACGTTAAAATAATTTTAAAAATTGGCTTAGTTTGGTAGCCTATCAACAAAAAAAAACTCTGAACTTCCTCATTACGTCTGTGTCTTGGGTCTAAAAGGGCCAGTGTCGGGTTTCACTTTTTCTTGCGAACATTTTGTAGACGGTGGAAGTCAATTAAAAAAATTAAAAATAAATATATACGCATTGAAAATATGTAGGTTTAAACACCTCAAACAGTTTATTACTCGTATAACATCAAAAAACAGCTATTAAATTACTCTGCCATAATGTTATGATTTACGACATTGGGCCTTTCAGACCCAATCCACAGAAGTTAAAACGAAATTGAAAATTTAATAATGTCTAAGATTATATTTTCAATGATGTTTTACTAGGTTAGTATCTTTTTCTTAGTACTGATACTGCACAATAATAGTTGAAAAAGAGGGAGGGAAGAATTGCTTCCATCTCCTCCCTCTTTTTTCAACTATTTCTCCCGCAACATTAAATATATTAATAACCTAATCCAGTGCTTGTAAGGGTTGGTTATTAAAATGCATGTCGTGTTGGTTTTATATTTTTGTTCAACAACTATGGTAAAGGTGTATAGTGGGTTTTGCATGTTGATTTAATTGGCGTCCTGACGAAGAGACCGGTACGTTTTGAATCCTGTAGACATAGACAAGTATAGATAAGATAGTGTTTATAGACAAATATTTAATAAAATCTAGTATAATTTCGTTTCAGGATATCCAGTGTTTTTTTTAAATTTTATTTTTCTGAAACAACAATCGGTTAGTTTGGATATTCAGTTAAATCTGTTATTTTCAATAAAACCCGTAATCCAACGCTCTCCTCACAACTTCGTTGCTTCACCGATTATCTGCACATAATGTAAGAAATAATATTATGATTATTAAAAAATATATATATTAAAGGATGTAGGCTAGCGACGAGTACGCGTGAGTTCGATATTTTATACGATGCTGAAAAACAAGTTCTTCGTAGGCCGATATATTAGCACCCCGAGCGACGCGACGACCGTCCGGTTCCGATGTACACTTCTGACTCAATTTTTAAAGACTAAGCTCGCGTTCGACAGAAAATAATATTATCTTGGTTTACTCCGTATAAATTTATATGAAAATCAAGAATTTTTAAATAAGTGACGAAACAAATACACATATTTATTTTTATTAGCTTTATAAAATTCTCGATTAGTATTAAAGAAAAAAATTGAAGCGGACATGCTTGCGAGACTTTTAATTTTGCTTACAGCTAATGTATTTTTTAGCGTTTTCGCTCATATTTAAGTACGATTATCTGTGTTATATATAGAAATGGAAATTTTACTTAGTTTCTTTAGCGTACCTACATATTTTAAAAATATTTTCATAATTTACTAAATATAAGTAGTTACACCCACAGTATAACTTGTTTGCCTATTTCGCGCCCTAAAAGGAAGAACGTTCGATACTCGATCTGCATTGTTGTGTTTTCTTTCACAATATTGACTGTGTGTCTTCCTGCATGATTTTTAAGTTATATCGCTTGATATGAAGAAATTTCTAAATACTAATAAACCAGACAAGTATCCTTAATAAAGGTTTGAAATAAAAAAATATAGTAAGTTGCTCATATGTGCACATTATTTAATTCATATTTGGACATGCAATCTGATATTTTTTGCAAAGGCAGTAGAAAAAAATAAATATAAGGCACCCATACAGTGTTAGTACTGGGTCCATATTATGGCGTAGTAGAGTTGCAATTAGCTCCGTGCTAGATTTTTGTATTCTGGACCGTGTGATCAAAATACCGATTAATATTTTTACAGCGAAAAATGTCTGGCGGGTTTTCATTTTCGACTATGTTGTTCAAAAACTTCATTGTACATTTTCGCGCACACTGATTATTTTCAGTTTTTTCGGAATATTGTTACGATAATATTAAATTTATCGCAAATATTTTTTTTGCTACACGTTAGTGAACAATAATTCTCACATCGATTAAAAAAATAGATTAGTAATTACTATTATCACTATAAAATATTGTAATTTTGTATTGATGAAAAAATTTATCGTAAAAAAATTGGTTTCTCCTTTTTTATATCCATATATTAATTTTACATTTTTTGTTAGAATTGTTTCTTGATTTGACATTTTACTAAATTATGTTGTAATTTAATCGTCCCCGGCAAGATTCCATCTGACACTGTCACTTTATTATTAATTACAATTAGAAGACCCTTTTTTACAAATTGTATTAAATAACTGAACGCATTTGAAACATTTTACCATTTTATTCATTAACTATATAGTCGATAGTGTAAAGAAGAAAAAAAATGCAAATCGAACTCTTTCCACTCGGTAGTTCAAAGTTATTCAAGGATTGATATGTCAATTATATTGAATACGAATTTTTCACGTTATTTGGAAAATAGTTTCTGGGTTTTGGGTAGAGTAGTAGGAAAATTTAATTAACATACTGATAAATAATATTACAGATTATTTAACTTTTTGAATAAAGTATGTAGTAGGTGGAAATGCCTTCTTATTATTTTGCACTGTATATAAAAAAATGTCTGCCTTATATTTTCTTGTACCTAGTTGCGCAGACTACTCACAATCCAGAGAAATCTATTACCACAAATCTGTTGTAGATTATAGAAATCGTTGTGTCAATAAAACCATTATTATCATTGTTATTATTGTTGATTTAATGAAGATAAATAAAATTAACCATGAAAAAAAAAGCTGTATGAATAATTTACTTATAAACTATCTTACGCATCGTCACTGTTTAGGCAAAAGTCGTGGACTCTAAAAACGTCCGTTTTGAGTTAAATATGCCAGTCGAAACGTTAAATTATTATGTTGAAAAAAGTTGCATTAATTCAAATAATTTGTTTTTTTACTATGCGATTATACTATTTGAAATTAAAGTATAAAATAAACATGTAAACAAAATGTTTCTTTGTATAAAAATGTATTTTTAACACTACATTATTATTATTTATTTATTTATTCGACACTTTATATATATATACAAAATATATACATATAAGAGTGGGCATATATATTGCCTTAAGGCAATTTCTTCCTACCTACCCAAACCGTTCGAGAAAATTATAAATACATGGACATATTGAATCTTACAATTTTATACAAACAAAAATAAACATACATAAAAAAATTTAACACTGTACTATGAAGAGAGGAGAGGGGATGGGAAGGAAAAAAGAAGGATAAAGGAACATAGTGACATTTCAATCTTGACTTAAATGTAAACAAAGAAGGGGCGTCTCTATCATTAGTGGGTAGATTATTCCACAATCGAGCGGCTACTACTGTGAAAGAAGAGGCAGTAAAATTAGAGCGATGACAGGGTATTAAAAGGGTTCTTTTGTTACTAGAACGAAGAGATAGTCCGTGTTGTGAATGAGGTTGGATGAACTCTCTCAGATAAACAGGCGATTATTTAAAATATTGCGAAGAAGTGATAGTGTTTCTTCTATGCCTGATACTGAGCCATAATCATAAGGTCATAAGCTGATCATAAGGTGTGTGTGTGAATATTATTTTTAAAAGATGTTGTCTAGTAAGATGTAGATATCGAAAGTATCTGTTTGATTGTACAAGGTCAGGTCATGATGCATTTATTGCTGCATTTGTATTGTATTTATGGTATGTTATTAATTATACTTAATGATCCAAATTTTGTTTTACCGGAGAGGGAAAACATTTTTAAGAAGGGAATATAGCAGTCCAAGATGATTTAGATCTTAATAACTCCCTAGGAAGGTATGTAAATCCAGCCTGTCATCAGATATTTGGATGTACTCAAAACATTGTAAATAATAATATTTTTCTGCGCTGAATGCATTTATTTTTATTAAGGAAAAAACTCTTGCTGGATTCGACATATAATGAAATGTTTAATTATTATGAAATTTCAGGAAATTTTATAAAATCATTTAAATATTTTTCTTCGATGGCTTTATCGAATATATGTGTTTAAAATATATAATAGAAATAGCGAAAATTGATTTTCTCTCCACGTATTTCGATCTAACATAATTACGTTTCGCCATAATTATTCAGGCCTTTCATTATCAACACCCAGGCATTAATTAATTAAACTTCCAGTCGGTAGCTTCACCGCGGTCGTCGGTGGGGGGAGCAAGGCAGGGGAGAGGCCCGCGGGTGGAGGTACTCGGTAAATATTTTATTTGCATTTCAATTCTTGCACCGCAGCAGCCTCAACTTTCCACTGACAGAACGGGGTACAAAAATACTCTCAACTGTTATAAATTACCGATATGTTATGACTTAACTTTAAACAGATAATTGACATTTACGCTCTATTGTCTGTCAAAAGATAGTCAATGTTAGGTCGAAAACAAAATATAGGCCAAGGTCGATATGTAATAACTTAAACCCAAATACCATAAAGACTACTTGATTTATTGGGTCCACGTGTAGTATTTAGTGAACAAGATAAAAATTTGAAAAAAGGAATCAATTCATTAGTTACGTAAACCTTGACGAAGAAGCTTGTTTGCTTTGAAACCGGTCGGTGAAAAATAAAAATTAGTGGTTAAAAACAAAGTTGTTTTATTTATTTTATTTAACCATGAGCAACATTTTCATTTTATTGTCTTACAAAAGATATCCAATGTTAGGTCGAAAACAAAATATAAGCAAAGGTTGATGTGTAATAACTTAAACCCAAACAGCATAACTAACATCTACACTTTATTGTCTTACAAAAGAGATACCCAATGTAAGATCGAAAACAATATATAAGCGATAAACCCGTATGTCTGATATTTAGGTAGATAAGTCGTAGAGAGAATAAGAGAGTTGAAAGATAATTCTTTGAACACTTGGGACAACAATGCTTGTAACTTATGACAATCTGTTCTAATTCGAAAAATTAATTTTTTTTTTTATGCCAAATCGACAAATATTTTTTGTATATTGCATAATTGAAAAATATTCATTGTACGTTCATTTGAGATAATAGATAAATATATTTTTTCAATGTATTCATTGTATTTCCAACTATGTGCCAAAATGCCATTTAAGGATTATTATTAGTATACCGTGAACTTTTAAAATTCTTTTTTATTTGTGGTGCCACAAAGCTACGAATTAGGAAAAGTAATTCAGCGAGATCAGATTCGGTCCATCGCACTTTTAGGGTTAATATGATTAAGTACTAAAGTTAGATGCAAGTTCTAGCGATATTCCAAGTTTCAAACAACAAGAGATCTCGGTGGACCGCGAGGATTTGTTTCCCTTCTCGGTGCAGTGCGCGCAGTTTTTTTTTGCATTTTTAAATTTTGTAATAATGTTTACTCCTTAGTCTACATTGAAGTGGTATATTACTCTGGGTTATTTTGATAAAGTCATGATGATTATACATGCAAAGCCATATTTGAATTCTCATAATAAATCATCGACTTACAAAACTTTCGTTGATTTCATCAGGTCTTTTTTTTTTACAAAAATCAATTTTGTAATGAGACGTCGTGTTAGGTGATAATTAGCGCGTTGATTTACTGTAAAATAGGTTCTGATTTTGATTTATTTCTAATATCAGATAGACAAAAAAAACATTTTCCATTAAAAACTTAGTTTATAATCCTTAAAATATTAGTACATAAAAAAGCTACTGAAGGAAAAAGTAAACTACTTTACTTCAAAAATTATTGCCATAGAGACATAAAATGCTCATTTTCTGGTTTAAGTGCTCACTATATCACACTGCGTAACATTTACCATTTGTCCTATGTTTAAACATCCACATTTCTTCAACTCTTCCATTTGTTGTCTTTTGTGAAATAAAAGAGCTGAAACCTTTTTAGATATGGGTGAAATTCGTCCGACTAAATTATTTCACTTACTACGCAACGCTTGAAAACAATTTTCTAATTTTAATTTTGATATCCACTTCTTTGATATAATAATGCAGTCAGAATAATAAAAGATTTAGTGCTTTTATCTCACCCACATAAATAAAAGAATTAATGCTTTTATTTCATAAAAGTCAACAGATGGAAGAGTTGTGGAAATGTGTATATTTAAAGATAGGCAATATGGCGAATGTTACAATGCTAGGTCATGAGCCCTGTAAATGCCCATACTTCCATATTCCCTTATGAAAATCTTAGATATTCGAAAACGGCTATGTATAACCCGGCACCACTTTAAGAGATTCGTGCTTATGTTTTATAGACACGGTTTTAAACTCAAATAATAAGTTATGTACTATAATATAGTATAGGATCGTATTGGAAGTTCTGTCAAGATAACACAATTTTGTGTACTTTCAATTATAGCTACCGTGCAGAGTTGGCGGAGTATGAACAAGGTAGATGGTACCCGGTTTCAGAGTTCGTTTAACCTGCTTTGTAGTCTATTTGGCAAACTTGCCGAACTTCCTATCTGATCAGATACGGTTCCTGATAAAGAACTTCCACTGCCAACGAATCAGGCAGAACGCACATTGGGAACATTTTTATTCTTCCCTTGTTATTTTTCTCGAGATTTTTACTTGAAAATAGCTATCTACTACTATCTATATAGGCAGAATTCGATGTTTTCGTTGCTCGCTTTCTCCACATTTATTATAAAAACCATATTATAGGTTTGACTTATTACGACTTGTGACGTCGCGGGCGGTTTAATTTCGAAATTTCGGAGGGGATGAAGAAAAAAAAAGAAACGTAGCGATGATAATACGATACATTAAAATAATATCTTTTTTCGGGCTCAGTGCGATAGTTCATTAACAAATTAACAAATATAAAAAAACACCGATCTTCCCCATTGACTCGAGCCTAGTTTTATTAAATGTATTTATTCGTACAGAAATAAACTAAATAATATACGAACTTGGTGTGTTTGAGAAGGATACTGTCTTTCTTTGGACCCGCCCATGTACAAATAACATTATGTACAAAAAGTTAAATAAATAAAAAATAAATATTGCTAGACGTGAGCCAGACAATCTAGAAAAGGGAATAATGTTTGGCCGAGTTAAGGGAAGGAGAAGCCGGGGTAGAATCCTATATAGATGGACTGACCAAATAAAGGTGGCTACGAGGCTAAAATTTGATGAGTCAGTACGTCGGGCTGAGGACAGACTGGAGTGGAACAGACTTATTAGAAGTGTTCATGGTGATCACGATCCTCAGCATTGAGGGACCGACTTGGAAGAAGAAGAATATACAAACTTGAACAGATATTTTTGCTCCCCGACGGTACAATTTTGTCAAATAATTTATATACGAGGTGTGTTCAGAAAATAAAGGGAATTTTTATATTTCGTGAGTTTGGAGAATTCGATAGTCAATTGTCAATTTTAAAGTATTCTAAAATTTTCAGCTGTATTCATTGTTTACTTTGTCTGTGGCAGCCGCTAAGGTTACACGTGTTCGGCGTGTTCGGCGGTTTTCGTCTTGGTGATCCAAAATGCCTCCACTGGGACGATCGAGCCTTAGTTTCGACGTCACATCCATAAACCCATGTTTCGTTACCTGTTATAACACGTTGAAATTTCATGGCTTGAGCCAATCAATATGCCAACATCATCAGCGACTTCTCTGATTGTTATTCGGCGATCCTACATAACCATTTTATTAACTTTCTCCACGTTTTCATCGGTTGTTGATGTGCTGGGGCGTCCGTGCCGTTCGTCATCTTTAACGTCTTCACGGCCATCTTGGAAACGCTTATACCACTCGTAAACTCTTGTTTAACTCATAGCAGGCTCACCATAGGCCCTTGTTAACATTTCAAATTCTTTGATCCATTTTTTTGGCAAACGAAAATTGCCGAGCTCATAATAACACGTCTAACTTTAGCGGCTGACAGACAAAGTAAACAATGAATGCAGCAAAAATTTTTAGTATATTTGAGGGGCATGTATACCAACATAATTTAAAAAAAAATGATAATCGGACTCTCGAAACCCGCGAAATTAAAAAAATTCCGTTATTATCTGAACACACCTCGTATCTTTTATTTGTTGAAGCGTTAGATGTAAATCATCACTGTCTGTACATATTTTGACGTTTTTGTGTAGATTCAGCCATTTTGAAGTAATTAGTTCCAAAAATGACTCCTCAGTATTGCGTATTGCGTAGAGCTGTCTCCCGTTTTGCTGTGTAAAATTACTACGCAAACCTCAATATCAAAATTATGATAGCAAGTTTTTTTTCCCAGTAGTTTTGTTGTTTGATTATAATGAAAAAATATCTTTTTTTCTATACTGCATTTACCTCGCTACTATTTAATTATTTTATCGCACTAATATTTTTTTTTCATATAGGTATGTAGTTAAAAAAAAAACATGAAAAATACTTAATCGTTTTTAAGCCATAAATAATATAATTTTCAAATAAAAAGTTCAAACTATCTACTATATCTATGTTCCGAGATCAAAGGGTTAGGGTATTATATGAATTAATTTATTATTAACATAGAACAAAAGAGATGGAGAACACTTTAGAGAAAGGAATATGAAAGTCTAGGCATTAACAGGGCTTATGACCTGTCGTTGGCTGGTTTAAGTGGCCACTTTACACAATGTGTAACATTCACCATTTTGCCGTTAAAGAGCTCACTAAAACTAACTTCACCAAAATCAACATATAGAAGAATTGAAAAAATATAGAATTACAAACATAGGCAAAATGGTAAATGTTTCAGTGTGTAAAGCGGCCACTTAAATCAGCCAACGACAGATCATAAGCCCAGTAAAAGCCTAGACTTCCATATTCCCTTCTCTAAAATGTTCTCCATGTCTGTTGTAATTTGTCAATCTTAATGACTCCCTAGGGGTTGAAATCCAGTCTTTTGTTTACAACATTTGGACAAACTCAACATATTGTAATTTATTTTTAATCATAATATTTTCCCTTAATTGTGTGAATGTTTTTCTACATAATAAATATGCGTTTATTGTGTAAAGGGTGGAAATTAATTAGTAAAATATTAATGTTTAGTATTTAGCACGAACGCGAGCTTGCAGAACATATATAATAATTATTCTCAGTAGTAATTTTATTTTAATGTTCAAGTAACATTACATTTTTGCTTCGTAACAATAATAAAGATTTTCTAAGATACGAGAAAACTTTTCAGATCGTATAAGAATAGAACTGTTTGCTTATTTTCCCGAAGATATTTTGATGTGTCGAGATATAATCTTTTTGGAAATAATATTTATCTTGACCGAGAGACAAATAAACCGCATACATATTTATAATGGTGTTGATATTAATACCGAATATCCTAAGGGAAGGCTTTTTCTTTGTACGCAGTCATTTTTTTGCGGTCCCATCTGGTGTGCTGTGTGGGAAAGTCTTCTTCCATTTGTCAATATTTTCGTGTTACAAAAGACACAAAAATATCTCAAAACACGTGTGCGTGTGTGTGTGTTCGTCCGCAGGCCGCAAACATCGTCTAGGGTGATATTTCATATCGAAAAGATCTCTTAAAGACCAACCCGACTGTTTCCATTATTTAAAGAAACTTTCGTTTCTCAGTCGTTTATTTATTCTACTTTGCATACTTGCACAAGCAATTGAATTATAAAACAATGGGTCGTCTAAATTTAGATTTTTTAAACATATTTGAACAATTTTTTGTTGTTGTTGAAAGTTCATAGTTACAATAGATTCAGATTTACTTATGATATTCAAATTTTCAGTGCCTTTCAAAAACGAGAAAAACATTTCACTTGCTCCTCGAAAAAGGACATTCACTTTTAATTTTACAATAATAATTATAAAAAAAATATTTAAAAGTAAAGTTGTTTAATTTATTTTATTGTAATAAAAAACCGCAAAGTGCTTCAAATAAAAAAAATAAAGCTTAGAAGTTATTGTGAAAAATCTTAACATCGTCTAATACTATTATTTCGATTCTATAATATTTAAGGACAAATAATGCTTATCAGTTTCGTTTTTAGTTAGTTTTAAAGTTCTAATAAAAAAATATTGAAATATTTTGCTACTAAATTACAAATGGTAAACTGAAATTTATTTCAACAGAAAAAAAAACTTTTTCGAAAAGAGAATATGGAAGTTCAGGCATTTACACGGCTTATGCACTGTAAATACATCTAATGTCATAAACCCCCTTCAAAAATGTTTTTACTTTTTATTGCAATAAATTTCAATATTGGTAACTTCTAAGGAGGAGGATTTTAGTCTTGTCTACAAATATTTAGATAAACGAATATTGTTTTTATGATTGTATTAAAATATCAAAATTAGTTTTAATATAAAACAAATAATAGAAATAACCATGTGAAATATTCAATTTGTTTTATATATATATTTTTTTACCTTTACCTAAATACGAATACAACCCATAATTAAGGCCACCGCTTGCAACGTTATTTTGATAATATTTTGCTTCTGGTATAATTCTATCGCTCCAACAAAAGTATGTTATTAAATGTTTTCAAACATTTACACGGTTTTTCAGGGCCAGACCGCGAAACTTCAGAGGAACATTCCTCATGGCAAGCTTTAAAAAAATCCTAATAATTTTGTTCCAAAAGGTCATTTATGAAAAAAAAATATGATCTCAAAATGTAGTAAATCCATAATTTCACGGACAAGCAGTCCCTCCACAAACCCCTACCCCTCTCCTACCCACCCGCTTCACTTATCCGCGTCTGGTGCTTATCGCTTCGTTGGTCAAATACGGTTTCATCTCAATTTTTTTGTTGTTGAGGAGGTGTAGGGGTTTGTGGAAGGGATGCTAGTTCAGAAATTAAAAATTTACTCCATTTTGAGATTGTAAAAAAATAAATTATAAATCGCTTCGTTGGTCAAATGGTAAAAAAAGAATATTAGAATTTTTTGAAAGCATACCGCGAAGAATGTTTCTCTAAAGTTTCGTGGTCTAGCCCTGAAAAACCGTGTAGGTATATGATAATTTCACCTAGTATTGGTGAATTAAGCCTTGAACCGCTTGCATCTTATTCCAACATATAAATTACTGTACCAAGGCTCAATTACCTACGAAATTCAGTCTTGCGTAATGAGCCATTATTTTCACTTAGTGACCAATCAGAATATCTCACCACTTACCTAGCTGGGCCCCGATTACAATAGGAAGTTAACATTTATCTTCAATTTTATTTACAAAGTAAAATTAAGTTTTCTGTATGAAAAGCAGAATATGCATACATTTTTTTCTTCTAAACTTGTTTAACTATAGGTTACCGATGAAGGTACTTTTAATGTTTATGCAAATATACTCATTTTCGTACACAAATATCGGTTTTTTTTTATAGACAGTCGAAGATAACTCTGTTAACTTCCCATTGTAATCGGGGTCCTGGTGTAGGAACCGATGACTCCCTTGTAGAGGCGTGCGGTGAGGTTTTCGATTAGGGAAGCAGTCGCTTGGTACTAGGTACGTTCGTACGTGAGTACGTAGGTACGTAGGTGAAATATATAATTACCTGGTCCATGAAGAAGTATATAAATTGAAAAAATAAAATTTTCAGGCGTTGCCTAGTATGTAGGTGAAATAACTCAATCACACGAATCTCACCCGCATAAATAAAGGTTTCAGCTCTTTAACTTCACAAACATTAACAGATGAAAGAATTGAAGGAATATAGATGTTCAAATATGGGCAGAATGGTGAATGTTACACAGTGTGTAAAGTGACCACTTAAACCAGCCAATGACAGGTCATAAGCCCTGTAGATGCCTAGACTTCTATATCACATTTACTGAAATGTTCTTCATCTCTGTTGTAATATGTTAAGTTTTTTCAGTTTGAAATCCTCCTCATTTATTTAATTTGATGCTGCGTTCTTTGTTTTAAGCTGACGACTTTAAACATGATATACAAACAATGGTGGAATATTAATCTTGATACTTTGCAATTAAGCCCAAATAATTAAAGTAATTATTAAATAATTTAATCTCAAATAAGTGCCATTCGTATTATCTATAATATGTAGATTATAAAATTTTAAAAATCTTTAGTGTTTAACATTATTCAATCGAAGAAAATATTTTCAGTGTTCTTTGCTAAAATTTCTTTTAAATTTAAAAAAAAAATTAAACCGAAAACAATAAAACGAATATATTCTAACAAATCTACCTATTTGATAAAAAATGAAACATGTCAGATTTAGATTTTCGACTGAAATAAATAAAATATTCCTACATGGATAATATGATCCGATTTAGCCTAAATTAATATAGGCATCAAATAAACAACACGACCTTTACGTGCTCCTCTTTTCTTTTCACTTTGATGAACACATTGAGGAAATTGCAGTCATAATCTTCCAGTCTCTTCTATTATACATAACATAACGAGAGAATACCTTTACTATAAAGGAAATAAGATACGCATTATTATGTTTTACGTGTAAAATTAACGTATTTACTATATTATATATATATTTTTTCAAATATTTTAAACTCGTTTTCTCGATTCGCTGACTCATAACGCTTTAATCTTTGTATATACTTAACGCGGCATATCGAGACGCAAGTGTGATATTGTGAAAAGATAAATTACATGAATATTTATTATAACTTAAAGCCGAGGACGAATAATCATTAATAATAATACACTTAGTCCCTGCCCCTCGCAACCTCCGCTCGCGAGCAGCCCGATATTTCCACAGGTAACGACGGGCATCCGTTTCTGCCTCTTTGTTTTTCGGCGTGGAGGCAATAAACCTTCTCTTCCTTCGCGCTACTCTCGCGGAAATCAAATTTATCCCCTTGTACATAATTAGGGGCTCAAAAGGTCTCCTCTTTTACCTAACCCCTTTCAAGGAGCGCTAAAGTCTTTCGGGGCAAAGCTCGTCAAGTTTATTTAACGCCTTTCACGTAGTATAACATCTTGCCGAAACACGTGTAGTCTTCATACTTCCATCAACATTTATCACCCCATTACTTTGACATCTTCTCGCAAACACATTATTTATAGATTTATTTTCCTAGATGCTGTAAAATCCATTTACTTGACTAAGGTTGCGCTTACTACGTTATTTTATACTGCTAAATTAATTTTGTTAATTAATAGTTTAATATGTAGTTTATAAGAATTATTTACCGATTCGTTTATGTCCGACCGAACATCAAATATTGTTTGTAACGTCATGTAAAGTACATATTTCGTATGGTTTGTTGGGCGTAAAAACCCTATTTCGAATGTATCGATTATTGATACTTGTAGTTCAATTATGTGCTTTTTATCAATGCAACCTCAAACAAACTACGTTGAATAAATATTTCATAATTATTCTAAATTTGTTCCAATAGAGAGTGAAAACATCTAAGTCTAGGCATTTACAGGACCACTTTACTATGACAGGTCAGAAACCCTGTAAATCCTTAGACTTCCATATTGTCTTTTCAAAAATATTTTCCCTCTTTGTTGCAACGAATTTAGATCTTTATAACTCCATAGGGAAAAAAAATTAGCCTGTCTACAAACATTTAGATATACTCAAAACATTGTTGATTATTTAAAAAGTATTTTAACTTTTCTCACGTGTTTAGTGAAAGGAAGCCGTTTTAATGTTCAGTGTAAATTATTTCAATTTTTCCCGTGTTCGAGGTTTTTCTCTCAAAATTCAAAGAGGTCTGTAAAATTTACTTTCTATCGTACAACTCTTAAAATCAATACAATAGGCCTTAAACGCTAGTCTCGTTTCTCGATAAATCTTTCCTCAAATCAATAGTTGACCCGATTTCCTGAACAAACTACTCGGTTACGATATACGTATTACATCTATTTGCTTCACAAAATTTTGTACGAGAAGTTTTTTATTTTTTTTAACAATGCTTGATGATTCCTTAAAAAAAGTTTCATTTAACTTGTCACACTATCATACTAAACGTTTGTAACTAAAAAACTCGTTTGTAATGAGTATCAACCATACATAAATGTGAAATCGTGCTCTGATAATATTGTAAATTTAATTATACTTCGTGCATTGTTTGTTCTGTCTACAAATATGTGTTTACGTCGTTTTCTGATTTGATTGCAGTTTAACTTGTACGATTAATTTGAATTCTCCCAATGATTTTTTGGTAGACTTTCTTGACAATTCTGTGTCATAAATTTCCCCGGATCAAAGAATATGTAAAGTTTCACAATTATTTTTTTAATTAGTTTTTCAATTTTTATTTTACTATGTGAAAGATACTTTTTTGGTTCTTTACAATTTCCGTCTTAAAAACAACTCACCAGTAAAATTATTCTTATAAAACTGTGGTAGTTCATAGAATTTTGAAGAAATAATACTTATTTTTAGTAGAAAACTTGAAGCTACAGAAGAACGACATTCGGTAAGTAAAATGTCAAAGAAAGCTCTGTGAAATTTATTTATTTTTTGTTAAAAGGAAATATTTGCGTTTTTATGATTTACCCAAATATTTAATTTTGAGGGCCATTTTCAACGAGTTGTAAATAACTCACTATAAGAAAATGGAATCGAGTTGGGGTAGAGTGGGATTCGAACCACCGACCTTTGGTCCGTGAGTACGAGACACTAGCCACAGGACCACAACCCGACAAATTAGTCGCAGAGAGTCTGAGGGGTTGATGGGGTGGCTGTTAGAATTCCAACACATGTTCTTATTAGAATTGTAACGATATTTTTTTACTTTTTTATTGTTTGACTTTTAAAAAACATTTTTTTTACGCTGTTTTAACTTTGTTTTTTTTAAACTATGTATACACATTTTTTTATTTACACATCTCTTTTACTATGTTTTTTTTTTGTTATTTTTTTCTTTTTACTATCTATTTTACCATGTTTTTAAAAATATTTTTTTTGCTATACATACGCATATATATATTGAAGTCTTAGGTTTGGTTTCTGGCAGGGTGGAGGTAAAATATTCATTTAAAAGAGACTCAGTCATATCACCTTATATTTGGATATATGAATTTATAAATGTTGTATTATATGACCTTTAATTATTTAGAACATTTTAATTGTGCTTCAACATGTAATCCCACGCCAAGCACAAGATGTTCTCTCCTTTGGTGCATTATTTCGTTTCGTTTTTTTTTCATTTGTACCTTTTGCCTTATTATATGCATTACTCATTAAAAAAAAAATGTTTTGAAAACATGTGTAATAAATATAATTGGAGAAGGTTGTTCCACGCTGCAAAATTTTAATTTTCCTGGATTGACACCTAAAGCACAAGACTGATCACCTTACATTTTATATTATATTAAGATACGCTGTAGTCATAGTACACAATATATGCAGTGCCCTATGCACCACTGGCTGTGAATAGGGAAGTAGCGATGTAGATTTTATGTAACAATGAATTTTTCGAACCGGGTTGTGGTCCCGTGGTAGTATTGTGAACTCACGGACCCACTCTACTGCAACTTGATTTCCATTTTTCCAGCACAAGTTATTTACGACTTTTCTGAAATGGTCTAAAAATTTAAACATTTGAGTAAACAATAAGAACCCTAGTATTTCTCTTTTTCTTAAAAAAAATAAAAAATAACCACTTATCGACATCTTAACGTCTACCGGTTTCAAGGTGAACTTGTATTTTCGTCAGGACACTCACTGCATTGACGTGTAAATACTTAAATAAACTATCACATTCACTAAAACTACAGTTAACTTCGCGACAGTTTTAAAAGATTTTACTTTAAAATAATCAAATATTTTTATTGTTCATGTAAATGTCAATAGTCACGATGAAATTTGTCTTAATGCTACTCTTCACTTTAAGCTTTTGCTTATCAGAAACTCGCAAGTAGTAAAATTGCATTAGTGTGGCAAAGTTGTGAAGCTCCCACGTCGCATGCTGTTTGTGGCACGCGTGTCAGCTGTTTGGCACCCCCTGACAAGGGTAGTTCCGCGTTATTGCGCGGAACAGCGAACAGTCCGCCCATTGTGGAGGATTCTCCGCAATAAAAACGGAAGGTTGTGTGATTGATAAATTTGTAATTTACCTTTGCGGCAGAGCCGCGCACTCCGATCGTCAATTCACTTGTCTTATCTTGAATATTTGAATAAATGAAAGAAAACTGGAAATTTTTCTTAATCATGTACTTTTATATGAAAAATAGGATTCGTCGCAAATATTTTCACTCCGACCAAATGATTTTTCTGACTTGTGAATAAAAATTGTTACATTTTATAATAATATTGTTCCCTTAATTTATAATGATTTGGTATGTTTAAACAAAAACAGACAAGTAAATAAAATGAATTATTAATTATTATTGTTTATTTGAGACAAAAACAATAAATTATACTGTATTTCTTCATTTTTTTCATAAAAAACTGTATATTTTTCATTCTCTATATAAACACCTCACTGGGCATAACCCGTGTCTAGGCATACATTTACATTATTTCTATATTATGTTCTAGTACACAATCAATAAATATAACGTAATAAATAAAACTATATGGATATAAACATAAAATATAAATAAGCAGACATGCAACAATAATTCTGAGTGAAAAGTTTATTTGAAATAAAACTTCTTAACTCAAAAACAACCATATGTGTATATATTTATTGGTTTATTCATAATACTCTATTTTGTAATTTAATTATTTTCAAAGCAAAATAAGAAATATTTGTTTATTAATGATTTCATTATCATCATCATTATTCCCTTTCCGCACCCGATGGTGCATAGAGCGCTGCATTGGTACACCAATCGCAGTGTATCTTGATCATTTTTGGTACACGAATGTAAGATGATCAGTCTTAGGTTTCAGTAGCAGTTCAGGTACTATGAAATATTCTAGTGTAAAAACACATTTTTAAATTAATATTTCATGTCAACCATTTCGGGAATCGCACCCGAGACCTTTTGCATGGTAGAAAAATGCACTGACCCCTACACTACGAGGCTGATTATGATTTTATGATTTACCCAAATATGTTTATTTTGAGGAGCCCTTTTTAACAAGTTGTAAATTACTCACTTTTGGAAAATGGGAATCAAGTTGTGGTAGATTGGGGTTCAAAACTTGAACCTCTGATCCGTGAGTCCGCGACACTAGCCACAGAACCATAATGATGTTCACGAAAGTAGTTTTTAAAATACCTAAATACTTGGGTTTTAAAAAAAAACAGGTTGTCTTAAGTTACCCTAGTTAAGAATAACATCGATTATTTGTGAATAATTTATGTTTTGTATATTTCCGTATGCTAAGAAACATAACAGCATAAGCTTGGGATTGAATTTATTGTGTCTAATGAGATAATTCAAGAAATTTTCAAACGCGGGCAGAATAGTAATATCACTTGGACCACTCAAACCCTAAAATGCTAGCAAAATACAGACTGTGATATGTTTGTGAAATAAATGATAAAAGCATGAGAATGAACGTAATATGATGCATTGTTTTAATATTATATGAGTCTTTATTCAATAAAATATACATCTCATTACAATATTAATACATTATAATAATAAAAACAGAAAGTATTGAAACATATTTGTCCCGATAAACTATTGATAAAATATGGGCAGAATGGTGAATGTTACACAGTGTGTAAAGCGGCCACATAAACCAGCCTATGACAGATCATAAGACCTGTAGATGCCTTGACTTATTTATTAACTTCTCTTAAATGTTCTTCATCTCTGTTGTAATATGTTAATAAATAATAGTTTGTCATCTGGTGCTCAGTCATTTTTTTATCAAGACTCTAATAAAAGAGTACAGACATAATATTGTACACATATAAAATATTGTACATGTATTAATTTTGTTTTTGATGCTTTGAAAAAAAAAAAAAACAGTTTTGAGGAAGAAGAATGAAAAAAAAAAAACCAAGAAAAATGCTTAAAACTATTTTTTAAAAAGAAGAATAATAGAGAAAAAAAAATCAATTATATCAAATAATAATTATATACTTGAATATATTTGAAACTTAAGAGAAGAAAATGTTAAAGTAGTGGGTGCTTATAAATACAAAAAAAAACATTATATCTACAAATAAAAATTAAAACTAGAATACTTAATAAAATTAATATCTTAAATATCTTAATAAAATAAGGAAAGAAAAGGTTTAAAAGAAATTAGTAAGAATGTACTTACCAAGATATAAAAATATCGAGTTCATTAAGTAAAAGTTTTACATAAAAAAAAAATCAGTATAGAATCGTGATGCTGATATTGTGTAAATATAAATACATAGTTGTTTAAGTAGGATTAACATGACATAATTACAGGTAATCCATTAACAAGCCACAAAAAGTAGCTTGGGGTAGAATATTATAATCTAAGCATTTTAAATACCCTTCTCAATTTGTATTGAAATGAATTATGGTCAATATTAAGTGCCGTTTTATTTACGTCGCGTCGTTGGCGTAATATCATATGCCAGTACAGTTGGCGTGAAATTTAGATCCGAGATAACACAAACAAATTGCATTTGCACGATGAATGCTGAAAGTGCACCCCGAAGACAAACGTGTTCCTGAGTTGCATACAATCGGGTTGTACACAGAGATTTCATATGCATATTGTAATATGTCAGGGACTACCGCCATCCGCTGTGTTTGTAGAATTTATTCACAAGGAGACCGCTCGGTGTCTGAGATGCATTCAGATTTCATAATTAGCAGCTTATTTTCGTTTTCATCAATTTTACATGCACCTTCACGACTCCATTGGCGTACGACAAATAGGCACGCTATTGCCGTGCCAACCGAATCTCATATTGAGCAAATATTGCGATACCGTCAACAGTTTGAAAAAAATAATATACCAAATCACGATTTACATGCAAACAAAAGTGTTAGAAAAAGATAAACATATTTCGCAACTCGTTACCATACGACACTTTAAGACACTAACTGTCAGTGATATTTTTTAATATTTTGATAATATATATCGCTAGTTTTATTTCGATGCATATTTTATTTATTGTTATTAGTTTTATATTGAATAACATTTTTTTACAATAATTTAATTCTAATAATTTATATTGTAAATTTTATATAAATGTGTATTTTATTCATATTTACATGTATATTTAAGAAGTATTTTATGTATATAAATTATTTATTAAAATTATTTTATTTTATTTTTAATAATTTATGTTGTTTTTTTTTTCAAATAAGTCTTTATTAGAGTTTCAGGTAACAATTTTGCAGTTAATTATAAATATGCTGTTATATTTTTTTTTGGAAAATCGTTCCAATTTCCCTTGAATATCGTTTTTAAAGAGTAATAAATGCACAACAACGTGACGTATATTGAACGCTTTGAAGTCAAAGTCACTTAGCAAGAAAGTTATTTTTTATTTACCCGTTAGCATTAGCATTTTAACCCAAGTTTATATTTAAGTCCTAAAACTTTTTGCGTGTTGATAACGAATAGCTGTGTACGGAACCTATCGGGTTACCCACATTTTAGTGGGGGATTTTTCAGGAAAAAGCTTTTGCTTACCTTTCAAACAAACTTTCAAACAAAATGAACCAAACCAAAGAACTCTGTACACGTGCTTAGTGACTAAAATATGTGAGAATAGCTTCGCTCGGATACTTCAGGGCGTTTTCAGTGTTCCGATATTGATTTCCTCCTTCATAAAAGTATTTATACTGTGCATTAAATCAATTTGAATTGAAATAATGATGTTTGAGGTATTATAATATAAACGTCTATTCAACTGTGAATTTAATTGAATTTCTAGAAACAAACGAAGTTAGTGATAGTTTTTTTCAAAGAGCAGTAGTATTAAATTCTCGGTCCGGAGAGATAAACCCGGTGTTGGTTTCATTTTCGGGATTTTCCTAGGGCGATTGGAGCGCTTCGCAAAATGAAAGTTTCGTTTGAGCGCGTATTCGTTATACTTTAAATAATATATATATATATACACGATATGCATGTACGCTGTCGATTTAAACAACGCAATCACGTAGGTTCGGCAATACGGATTCCGCACGAAATACGGGAAATATAATAATCATCAATTAGGACTCTAATTAGTGGGCCAAGTAGACGGCTTCGCTTTGAATACAAAGGATGAACTTTTCATAACGAGCCTAGTCAAATATACATTTTTAAATGTTCCATCCCTTGCCAATACTTTTCCCTTACCCTTTCATTCTGTCGATTTGTCTCTATATATATCTTTATCAAAACATTTTATAGCGTGACCGCGTAACTTTCGATCGGCTGAATAGTAAATTATGATCATTTCTCTTTATCCCACAATGATTTTATTATATACCTACATTCCAACCCGAGTATTCATAATGTTGTTTGAATTTCAACTGATAAATTTTATTCTTTATTTGATTTTTTTAAAATCCAAGCCAAATAATAAATGAACAACCAAGTATTGCTATGCGTAGTATATAGCTACGTTTATGTGTTTACTTAATAATATAATTGAATGATAACGGATTTCAATGAAATGTTATCTTAAATGAAAAAATATTCATATCTAACAGTCAGCAGTCGGCTATCGCCGACTGTTTCATGCTCGGGAGTTCGGCCCTTCGGGCCTAAGTTGATCGGCCTCAGGCCTTAGTTGGTTAGGATCTTGAGTTCCTTGAAATATCGCCCATTTGGGTCACACAATTTTGTTTTTTGTTCAGAGTAATCTAAATGCGATAAAAAAAAATTTTCAAAACAATGTTTTCAATATACTTGTAGTTCGGTTAGTAAGCGATTAACTTTGAACAGCGAAAAATCTGTAATTTAAAATAAAAACTAAATGTAATTAAATATTTGTATATAACCACTTACGTGCAAAACCCACTAGACATCTTCACTATAGTTGTTCCACTAAAATATAAAACCAACTCGACATGCATTTTAATAAGCACATACACTGATTAGGGCAAACATGCATTGGTTAGTTTATGAACATATTATTTTGTTGTGATGCATTTTGTGTTGGTTGTATATTTTTGTGCAAAAACTATGGTGAAGGTGCATAGTGGGTTTTGCCCATGGGTTTGATTGGTGTCCTGACAAAGAGACGGGTACGTCTCGAAACCGGTCGGCATAGAAAAGTCATTAAGTGGTTATATACAAATATTCAATAACATTTGGTATAATGTTTGACCACAAAGTTAATGCTTTTTTTTATTTTTATTTAAATTTATTTTTCTTTTTTAAATTCTAAACAATTTTATTTTTTTTTAAATTCCCGCCAAACTGCAAAAACAGTTTTTTTGCAGGGATTTAAATATTAATAACAAAATAGTAACAGCGAGGCATCTGTAATTTAAAATAATGACATGCTAGTTAATTCACATAATCAGCCCTGCGTGCCTTTATGAATTTTCTGCACTGGCTTTGGCTAATTAGGATCTCGGATGCACTGTATGAGTTATCCATAAAAAAAAACACATTTTTAAAAATTACTTTGTAAAGCACCATTGAAGGATTACATTACGAAAATGGTGCTATATACGTTCTCCACAAAAATAAAATAGTGAAAAAAGCACAAATTATTTTTCACATTGTTGAGGATATTTATTTTTTTCAAATACATAACGTTGAATCGGGTTGTGGTCCCGCGACTATTGTCGCGCACTCATAGATCAAAGGTCCGAGGGGTCCCCGAGACTAGAAATATTTGTGTAAATAAAAAAAAAGAATGGCTCATTGAAAATGTATAATGTAAATATTACATTCAAGAGAATTCATTAATGAAAATATACAAACAAAAAAAAGAAACTACTTACCGCTCAAAATATTTGTATGGCTAAATATTCGAGATCGCAGAATTGACAACCTGAATTGTTTATTAACTGAAAATCGATAGGTTAAATTTTAAATGGTGTAAAGTTACAAATTAAAGCAAAGTAATTTATTATATTACTAAACTTTTGTGATTTTTTAACATGCTTTGACATTTATATGAAATGAATTTTGTCATTTCAATCAATTTTATTAAAGTTATAAGCGAGAAATTTAAACTTCTTTCTCCCGCATACACAGCGTCCAGACGGTGCAATACCGAATGAGCTTTAAACGACAAATTTTATCAGACGTAAATGAGTCAAATTTATGTAAGGATAGAGGTCAAATTCCTATCCGTCAATTTAGTCGAATGTTTAACATAGCACGGCACCATAAAATACCATAGGGTTGATTCATTAATATATATATATATATATATTTTAAATTATTTCATTTATCAGTAGGCAGGTAAACACACGAAACAGTACACCATGAGGCCGAATAATCTCCACTCGATATCTTTTAGCAAAATTTTCACCCGTGAGAAGAAACCAATTAAATGAAATAAAAAAAGAAAATAATAAATAAGTATCCGCCTACCCTTATTTTACCGGACCGAGTGGATTGGCACGATACGTGTGGAACGGGCCCGTACATGACAGACACAATCAATCATTTTTAGATTAATAATATATATGATATTTTAATAAAAAAATATAACGTATTCGTTTTCAATCTAAAAACGGTTTTTCCTGTTTTTTTATTACCGGTTTTTTAAATGTAAAAATCTGATTAATGTTAATAAATATATTATAATGAATACTATATGACGTTTTAATGTATCTTGTTTTAATAATTAAATTCGATTAAAATATCCAGTACGATATTAATACTTTTGTTCATTATATGTCATCTGTTATACATAGGTCTGATTGTACTTATTTAAGGTATTCTTTACTCTTAACAAATACGTACAATCATCCATACGGCTATAATACGATTCCCATTATAGCAGTGTGATTGATATATTGTAATTAATATTGCAACGCACTTATAATTATAAAGAAGTATTTCATTATCAATTACTCAATCATTGTAACAAAAAACATAACGTAACTTTTTTTTTCAATGTGCAGGCAAAATAAGATATTTGCGTGTATAAAATCCACCAGTCAAATGTATTTCTTTTATATTGAAGCCTGTACTTCTCGGGATTGAAAACATTTAATCCAGTATATTTGTAGAACGACTCTGATCTGTGTGAAGTGCACTTTGCAATCTGTGTGCATTCAAATGGTCCATCCGGAGGCTGCATTCAATATACATACACATACAGGTTTGCACTAAGAGTGAATATTGCTGGACAGATAGTTGCATTTGTAAATATATCTGGTTGACTTCCTTTGGAGACTGCGACATTGGCAGCAGGATATAAAGCTTACGGGACATCCAATTTAAAAACCCGTTATTTTGTGTTTTTCAAAATATTAGCCCATAACTCTACCTTAACTTGTTTCCGATTTTTTTATACGATTATTTATGACTAAAAGATGATATCCTGAAATTGAAATATTTAGGTTAATCATTAAAACATGTACCTATATATGTAGAAATAAGTTGTTTTTTTTTAGATGTTCGAAATTGATCTGGACGTTTGTCTTAAAACTTTAAAAATATTGATTTATTTACTAACGCCCACAATGCTTTTACATTGACTATTATTCATATTTATTTAGTTAGTTTATAACATTTATTACCACACTTCTTGCGTGTATTCTTCTTGTGCCTTATCATGTTTTCGTCGTTGGCAATTTATTTTATTTGACACTTTACATACATATACAATATATATAAGGGCGGGCATATTGCCTTAAGTCAATTTTTTTCTACCTACCCAAACCGTTCAGTTTGAGAAAATTATAAATACATGGACATATTGAATCTTACAATTTTATACAAAAATTAAAAAAAAAAATAATTAAAGAATGATAAATAACACTATACAAAGAAGAGAGGAGAGAGAAGGAAAAAATAAGGATAAAGGAACAATTTAAATATTTAGATAGTGACATTTTAATCTTGACTTAAATGTAAATAAAGAAGGGGCGTCTCTTACATTCGTTGGTAGATTATTCCACAATCGAGCGGCTACTACTGTGAAAGACGAGGCAAGAAAATTAGAGCGATGACAGGGTATTAAAAGGGTTCTCTCGTTTCTAGAACGAAGAGATAGTCCGTGTTGTGAAAGAAGTTGGATGAGCTCTCTCAGATAAACATGCGAAGTGGGATTATTTAAAATATTGTGAAGAAGTAATAAAATGTGAATGTTTCTTCTATGCCTGATACTGAGCCAGTGTAGTTGCGTGCGATACTCGGTTATGTGGTCAAATTTGCGAAGATCAAATATCAAAGATATAACGAATACAAATATTCTGCAATCGTTCTAACTTATCAAGTAATTCAGAGTTAGTATCTGGATAACATACATCCGCATAGTCAAGGAGTGGAAAAAGTATGCTCTGGACTTATGTTTGCTTAACATTAATTTGCAATAAATTATGTAATCTTTTAAGTAAGTGCAAACTGCTATAATGTTTACTACTAACTTCGTTAACCTAATCGTGCTACCCTAAATGCTTATGAATGATAATACCTAAGTTTTTGAATGAAGTCATGAATGAAATTTCTGTACCATCTATTTTGAAAAGAGGAAGTGTGGATAAATTCACTTTTGAATACATTTGTTTACTACCAACAAGTACAATTTGGGTTTTTGTTGGATTTATGAGAAGTCCATGTTTTTTTGTCCATTAAGAGATATGTTCGAGTGCAAGTGTGTTTCACTAATGTCGACGAGTTCAAAATGAATATACAATTGCAAATCATCGGCACATAAATGGTACGAACAGGGGAGGTTTTTTGTAATTACTTGTAAATAGGCCTCTTTGTCTTGCGCTGCCCGGAACAACTCCTCCACACACTTCATTCTGGGCCATTCTCTTATGTTGCGCAGCCGAGACTTTTGCCTTCTGCCAGGTCCACGTTGTCCCTCAATCTTCCCCATCAGTATAAGTTGGAGGATTTTATATCTACCTCCACGCACGATGTGACCCAGACAGGAAACCTTACGGAACTTTATACATTTTAACAAATGTCTGTTGTAATTAGCTCTCTTCAGAACCTCTACATAGCTGACCGAATCTGTCCACGGTATACGAAGCATTCTTCTGTGAAGCCACGTCTCGAATGCTTCCAACCGGTTCATAGTTTGTCCTATCAATGTCCAGGTTTCTAAGCCATACAACAGAGCAGACCAAACATAGCACTTCGCCATTCTCTGCCTAAGTTTTAAATCCATTTATCATTGCAGACAATTGTTCCCATTTTATTGAATGTGCTACGGGCAATTTTGATCCTGCATTTAACCTCCATATCTAGGTCTACAGACTTTGTAACAATACTGCCCAGTTATTTAAATTGGTCAACCATCCCCGTCAGCTCATTTCCTAGCCGTAAAATAATGCTAGAGTAGTCTGCTCTGACAAATGCAATCCACTTCGTATTTGAAAAAAAATTTTTATGCTTAAGCCGATGTTTAATTTATGTTTATGTTTACATTGAGATATTCTGAAATTAATAGACGAAAAGCAACATGGGTTTGTTAAATTGTTCTAAATGCAATTGTTGCGAACTCCTGGATTTAAAAAATATCAATATACCAACACGTAGAACTAGACAAAATACTATTGTCATCCTTCTCAAACCAACTATCTTTGTCACTCACCTATACCGCGTATACACAAACTAGAAAACGAATATACCTCTCATATCGATATTTTTAATTTGTCCCTGTGAACTCATGCTAATGATCTGGTGTTAACTCATTTTATATTCATAATATACCGACTTTTTTTACATCTTTTGTATACTGACATACATACATGTATACATATATTTTTCTTTTTATACCCATGTTTAAATATTGTTTTTTTAATTTTTGTAGTTCTAACTAATTCATTATGTTATATTTTAAATAAAAGGCACTTGTGCCGTATAGTAAATAAATAAATAATAAAAAAAAATAAGCCCAATTACTTTTCTGCATCAAGGAGTTCTTTAAGATCATCAATGTTATTAGCCAAGATGACGGTGTCATCAGCATATCTTATATTATTGATATATGTGCCGTTAATCTATATTACTTTTGCAAAGTTTTCTATGACTTCAAAAAAAAATCATGCCTAAATACCTACCTATTTGAATTTGTACACGAATTTTATAACTATTAAGTATGGTTGTAAGTTTAACGTTATATTCAGTACAATCTATAAAAAATCTAGGAGTACTAATGGATGAACATCTATGCTGGTGAGCTCATACTAATGAATAAAGCCGCAAAATATTTTTCAGTCTACACTCACTTAGAAGGTTGCAAAAATTCTTACCCATTAATACTAAATGCTCACTTGTACAGGCATTATCACTACCCATTCTAGAATACACTGATGTTTCCATGACTGATTTAAGCTATGAGCAACCCGATAAACTTGAACGACTTTAGAATACATACACACGGTATATTTTTGGTCTTAGGAAATATGACTACATTTCTGATTATTGTAGGCAACTGAAATGGCTCAAAATTAAACAGCGGAGAGACAATAACTCCCTCTCACTTCTGCTCAATGTACTTCATAGTCCTAACGCTCCTATATACCTGCGTGAAAAATTTCAACGCTTATCAGTTCATGATTTACCTTTTCGTTCTAATTCTCAAAGCACTCTCTTAATATCCATCCACAATGTATCTTTCTTCTCCAACTTATATTGTGTCCTCTTGGCTTGAATGTGAAATCATTTCCCATCTACTATCAGAGATGTTACTAAAGAATCTTTGCTTAAATCACATCTGAAGAAACGCCTTCCTTTCCTTTCTCTTTCTTAATCCCTCCTCCTTCCCTTTTTATTTATTTTTCCCATTGAGAAATAGTTTTGATTTTAGTTAATTTACGAATACATACAAATATAGTTATTTTTTTTTTAGCTTTTTCATTTTCTATTGAATATGTTTTGCGACTTGAATTACAAATAGAAAACTTTTATTTTATCGGTTAGTTGGAAGAATTTGCCATTTAGCAAAAAGCACGCCAATGTACAATTAACATTATGTTCAAAAAGTTGAATAAATAAGTAAATAAAATAAAAATCATCATAATTCCTGTTAATCAAATATTTCTCACTCACAAAGCAGCCTTATTTAAAGAATCTAATTATGGGCTTGTCGAAATAAAAATACAGTAGTGCTAAAATCTCAGTTTTGAATGAATTATACCTATGTTTTTATTTTAAAATGCAATCGTTACGAAATCGGAACTTTTATTATAAATAAAATAAAATACAGTGATAATAATTGCACGATTTCTTTAAAAAAAGATTTTCCGCATTTAAATTTTAATAAAAAGCCCCATGCAAGAAAAAAATAGAAGTAAAACATAATTCTCAATTCAGCTCATATTTACAAAGGAATTCAATTTCTAGCATTTCCATTTAACCACAAGTATACCTGATATACGGGCTCGGAAATATAGCGGCGTACAAGTTACAAGGGTGAATATAGAACACGTTCCTATGTATGTAGGTATTTACATCTCGGCGGCATCGCCTAACGCCAGACGCCAGCTCTCGGCCGGCATAGGGGATTATCCATATTGGAGCAACTTAACCCTTTCTATATGAAATTCGATCTTCAGTCGACTGAAAACGGTTCCTTGCCATGTCTAGTGTAGATGCGTAGTCTCGTTTTTATTATAAAAGCGCTGCCTCGATAATAAGTTTTTTTCTCTAATAACTTAGATTGTGCTATAATCAGTTAAATTTATCATAATTTATTATTCGTTGTTCGGGTTGCCGCGCACCAGTAATCATTTGTGATATTCATTAAGGCCGGGCAATTAGTTTTATGCTTCAAAAATCCAGGGAAATAGTGCAGGTGAAAACCACTAGTTTAATAAATATTAATAATTAATACATATGAATTAATAATAAAAAATGAGGACATTAGTTATTTTTATATTACAAACATGAATCTAATTATGTAGTTGAACTGTTTCAATGATTTTTAAAGTACCAATAGATTTTTGTGGTATTGCTGTGGGTGTTTTCTGCAAATTAAGAAATGCCGTTTTTGTGATCCACACCATTTTCAGATATTGATTAATTAAGTTCTTTGTATGAAAGTGGTCTGGCTGTTTTTAGCAGACCATAGAATTGACCGTCCTGCACCCGATTACATCAATATCTCATTTTTTCGAAATCGTAGACTGGCTGCTTTCTGCAAAACTACATTCAGTTGAAATATTGTCTCATTTACTTGTGGCAATTGATCTTAAATTTAATCTACGAAAATCCAGGTAAATATTGCAGGAGAAACCCACTGATTAAATAAATATTACATGTCCACTCAACCAGGGTACGATGATTCTGATAGGAAGTTAAAATTTATCTTAAATTTTATCTACAAAGTAAAATTCAGCTTTCTGTATGAAAAGTATAATATTTTTTAAATTAAAAAAAAAACATGTTCAATTACCGGTTACCGACGAAAATACTTTGAATTTTCATACAAATATACTCACTTTCGCTCATAAATATCGATTACACCGTCTTGATATGTACCTAAAAAGATAGCGTTCATAATCGCGGCCTAGGAATCGAATCCTGGGCAGGTACAGTACAAGGCGATAGGGAAAACAAAATATTGAATAGAAAACCACCTTCATGCTACAAGCATGATAAGGTGGACTAATCTGCGTTCGATTTCTTCTTCCATAGTTTTACCTAAAACTAGCCATCGCGATGCACCAAGTCCAACACTCGTCCGGGGTGTTTGTTATATTTCACAAACAGATATGTATCGTTCAATCTGTTCAGACAAGGAAAAACGTTATAAAGCTTCCATTTATCTAAATATAATATATGTATAACGCATTTTGCTTACCCGGCCATATTAGGTTTAACTTTACACGTTTGCGTTTTGCAAAGTCAACCTTATACTCGTATGTAGAACAACTGGGGAATAGTATTTATTATAAATATGTTCTACTCATTGTATAAATGAGGTTACATGAATACTTAATACTGTTTACTTAGTAAAAGTTAGAAGGAAAATTTGGTTCATTATAATATTTATTTACAGTTAAACCAAAAAATATAAATCAAATCACTTACGGATCTCAAAAAAGTAATTAAATACAATAAGATAAATTAAATTTGACTGTTGTTTTAAAAAATCCCTCGTGCTTTTAATGTAGGTCAATTCAGTATTTTGAAATATATATATATTTTTTTTAAATTTTTTTTTGTTCGCCTACCATGCAAGAGGTCTCGGGTACGATTCCCGAAATGGTTAATATGAACTATTTATTAAAAAGGGTGTTTTCACACTAGAATATTTTATAGTCCCTGGACTTGTACCTGAAGACTGATCATCTTACCTTCATGTAACAGAAATCATCAAAATACGCTGGAATTGGTGTACCAATGCAGTTTCCTTTGCACCATTAGGTGTGGAAAGGGAATGGTGATGATGATGATGATATATTATTTTTAATAAAAAATAATAATATCTGATTAGCCGTCAGACATTTTTGCTAAGCCGTCAAATATGCTAATGTTTCTTCAATTGTACATTGAAAATGATCATTCGATTTGTAAAATGACCTACTTTTCTTATTACAAGTTTTACTATACATTATATAAAAAAAAAATTATTTAATAGAAAGGAGGATAATTTTAGATTTAACTATTAAAATTAATTTTTTATGAATAATAACTATATTTAGGGTAGGTGCTATAAATAGTAATTAGACATCCTAAAGTGATTGGACACTCTTAATCTAATGGTAAAAAATAAGTTAACGTAAGAATTTATCGCCATACACACTTTTTTGTGTTTTTTTTTTTTAAATTATTTATTTTTAACCAATGTTGTAAATTTATTTATTTTACAATAGCACCCACACTACTTGCTTGCATAATTGTGCCGTTTTTTTTAATAAAATGAAAACATAACTCACTAACATACAAGCTTCTCAAATTATTCATACTTATTACTTGTCAAGAAAAGGGTCGCGAAGCAGGAGAAATTGAACGGTACAAAAATTTTAAAAATTCTATGTTAAAAACATTACTTTGTATTTCTTATTAATTATCAAACATATTTTTAGCAAATAAAAATCATATTGTACACCTTTTACGCTTACAAGAGTGTGAGTGTAAAGTAACTTAAAGCTGTTGTGTTAAAATTTGTAGAGAAAGTTTGTCTCAAAGGCCAGATGCTTTTACTTAGTGAATACGTTTTTCGTTCTGGGATATAACTTTATCTGTTTTCATGGACGCGTAGATACACTTAAGTTCAGATGATGGCCAGCGCAAAGAGAAACTAAATATTAAATGAAAGATGTTTGCCTAAACGGTTCGGTGAGGTGCTAGTTCTTTAAGAAAATAAATTTTGGGTTACCTAGTTAGGGTAACAAATTAATACATTTATTTGGCATATAAAAATCTAACAATTTTTTTCATTTGTTGCATTTTTAGCAAAGAGTAAAAAAATATTTAATGAGAAAGTTCAGTGCTACGAGAAATTTGATATAAAAAGTGTTTTCTTACACGCGGTAAAAAATTAAGCATTTAGTTGTATACGAAGTTTCTCGGAAACGTACGAAATAAAATTTGATTACTTTGAACTACGTCTCAAGTTCTCAAGAATCAACTAATGATAGAGTATTGTGATAGATTTCTGGTTTCCGAGAAGCCAACTCACCAATCAGCAGAACTCACCGACTAGAACTTGCGACATCACAGGCGGAGTGATTTTAAAATTACGAAGCGAAATCATAGCGCTGATAATAAGATACATGAAAATAAAAGTTTTCGTTTTTTTTGCTTAGTTTAATAATCTATTAACAAAAAAAAATCACTGAACTTCCTCATTATTTGTTCATTATTCCTCAAAATAAAATTTGAAATAACATTAAAACTTCAAATAATATATTTTATTTTTATTTTTGTCGCGGTATTTTTTATGAAACTATTCCATAATATTTCGAGTTTTCTGCGAAATTCATATATTTTATCATCATTACGAAATTATATATAACATCGCGCTGCTCTCACTGTGACATGTTAAATAGCACTGGTTTTAATTCTCGCTACGCGCTAGCAAGGCCATACAGCGTGGAGTTAGGAGGGGAAATGCGTGTAAAACTTCTCAACATTATGAAGTGGGTTATGCAAAAAATCTAATCAATGTTATGATTAACAAAAAAGTTATTGAAAAAAAAATTATATCTGGGGGACCTTAGATATCCCCCTTAGGCCCGGAAGGGTTATTGCGCGATACGCGTGTACGTGATTGGTATCAAATAAGCGTTCATTAAAATAAAATACCGTGAAGCTCTTTTTTATGTATGTATTTTCACAGCCTGTATAAATACGGTTTATTTGGAAAGATGAAAGACCTCTACGACTGAACTGTACAAAAAAACACACCAGTTTGACATAAACTACTTGACTAAAATTGAGACCTTAAAAATTGTGCACAAAATAACACTGGGAAACATACAAGACGACGACATAATATTAGTCGAAAATGCTGACATACATAAATATAACACCAGACAACAAAAACACTATCATATTGAAAAAGCAAAGACAAACACAGGACAGTCAAAAATACTACATAATGGACTTAAACACTACAACCACCTACCTTACTACTTGAAAACTTTTAATGGAGACAAATTTAAAATCAATCTGAAAAAGCACATGATGACTGAACTAACTAGACTAGACGAGACATAAAATGACTAGTCAATATTAAATTTCTAATGTAACCCTAACGGGTTTTTTAAAATTGTAAATAAATAAAAAAAAATGACACCGTTGATATTTTTCTGTCCTGTGTGAATGAGAATTCGGAGATTCTTTGCATATTTATGTAAAAAAAACAATTTCAAAAGTAATCCGTTTTTTGATCATTTCCAGCAAAATCATCATTATTTATCTATCTGCACCCAGTGATACATAAGGCACTGCATTGGTACTCCAATTGCAACGTATCTAGATCAATTTTTTTTACATGAAAGGTAAAGTGATCAGTCTTATGCTTTAGGTGCCAATCCAGGGATAATTAAATATTGCAATGTAGAAACACTTTTAAAATTGATATTTTGTATCCTCCCTGCAGAAAATCGAACCCGGGACGCCAATCTTAGTAGGCGAACGCGCAAACCACTACACTACGAGGCGGACTTATTTTCACTCAATTTCCTTTGAAGCATTTTTATCTGAGAGAAGCAGTCCAAGTCGAAAACGCTCGTTCAGGACTTTTGTATTTCACACACATAATTAAGAATTCTTCATCCGTACGGTCACGGAGAAAATACCTTGAATTTTTTTCCCATGATTCCTTAATTTCATCTGATTTATGCTTTAAAACCTCGTTCTGAATATTTTAAACGAATTAAAGGAAAAGAAAAATGTTTTTGTTTTTTTTTTTAATATTTGATAACCGTTATTGTTTAGTGCTTGTCCTTTTTATACTAATATGTATTTACTTTTATTTATGACCTTTAACGGAACATAAACAATATACACGGCTGTGTAAAAGGTCCTACTAGGGTTGACAACTGTCCCGAAAAAGGCTAATCTTTTTTCAAGCTCACGACTCCCCGAATGCAGATAAAATCTCCCGGAATCTATTTCTGTATAGTGACAACTATTTGTTGCAAAAGTTGTGGCGACCGATACAAAAGCGTAGGCTTAATTTTAATTGTTGAATGTTTATGTGAAATGTATGTGAATAATAAATGTGTGAAAGTACTCGTAATACAAACAAAGTTGCGTTTATTCATTAATCCCAATCGCAAATTCGGCAACTTAATGTGAATTAACTTTGGTCAAAAAGTCTTTCTGGTTCTGCGCGCAGTGCAAAAATACACAATTTTTGGAAAATATACCAGTTGTAAAGTACTTTTTTACGAACAATATTTGTCACGATTACGTTTTGTGAATAAACGTGTTCTATGTTATTTTTTCTACTCGGATTTTCGGTCGATGCAGTTTGGCATCCCCGTCCTACTTAGGATGTAAGTAATTAATTCTAGGAACCTCACTTTATAATTATACTTTTTTTTTACATATTTATGTTTTTTGTACTGTCAGCAAGCATATAAATACCATTACTTTTAATTAAATCTATCAGATAAGGTTCGGTACGAGTTTGTTCATCGGGTTTTAAGTCGTAGATTCGCTTAATAGATCCGTCGATACAGCCCCTGGCGGCCATCGATCAGCATCTTCAAGGAGTAGTGTGCGGAACAATTCAGATCTGATTCTGTCAAACAAGATGTACCATTATGTTATAGCCGCTTCTGACTATTGTCTGGAGTCGACATCTCGTCAACAATAAGCTTCACTTCGGAGTAATTATCTTGAGAATAACAATCAATTCTGAGGCGTTCATTTATCACCGGATACTAAATTACACATTTGAATATCCACGTTTCGTGTGTATTGATTCCCATTTTGATAAACAAAAAAAAATCATAACTTTATAAATTAGAATTTTGTACGAAGTAAGCATCATATTCAAATTTATTTTATTTAGGTCTGATAATGGTGTATCTAAATTTTATAAACGAGAATTCTTTGCATATAAATGTCAATTTTTTTTACTTTTTTACCAGCATCCGTTACTTTTGTATTAGTAAAAAAAAAAACCTTTTTAAAATATGTTTACACTATATTGCATAAACCAACTGTTCATTTTCTTCGTGCGACAGGGATGATGTTGTCAGCCCATCTTTTCGGGGCCGTTCTACTGCTCTTTTATTGTCCCGCGGACTCCACTTTAGAAGTCCGGATGCCCATTTTTATGTTCTCTGTCTCGCAACATGACCTGCCCATTTCCATTTCCATTTACTAATACAGTCTATTATATCGAAAACTTTAGTCCGGCGTCTGATTTCTTCATTTCTGATCTTATCTTTCAGACTTATACCTAGCATTTTCCATTCCATGGATCTTTATACTAACCGTTAATGTCCTTGTTTCTGGGCCATAGGTTATCACAGGGAGGATGCATGCCTCAACGACATATTCTTTTGGAATAATTGGAACTTCTTGATGATCATGGTTAAGTAATGCTAAAAATATGTATGAATAATATATTTGCAGATAATACTACAAATATGGAGACCGCTTTTATGGGAGAGTAAGGGTCTTAACATTTGCAGAGCTTATGAACTGTCGTTGGCTGGTTTAAATGCTCAATGTATTTATGTTCATCATTCTGCGTATGTTGAATTATTTGTATTGTTTCAATTGACAAATCAATTATATGCTTATTTAAAGTAAAACACCTGTGGTGAATCGTGTAAATAGATTTGCCTTCGTGTTTTAAAAGTTAATTTATGATAGCGGATAGTAAATTAATTCTCAAAACTGACAATATGAGCTAGTGGATGCATCCAACAATCTGTTATAGTTATAAATGTACTCAGACCAGAGAAAATCAACATGTAATAACACTGATTAACCTGGTGTTATGTTCTCTTCCTGTGGGCGATCAGCTCACGCTGTTAGGGAAATTGGTGATCAGGAACACTGCAGGCACACAATTTCGTTTGGAGGCGGCGGATGATGGTGAACGGCGATGAATTGATGGTAAATTTGCGGCGTTGTGCGAGTTAAGGCGAAATTAAATCTTAAACCGAAATAACGGACTATACTTATTTCAATTCAAAAGGCGTGCGAACATAAAAAGTCAAAAAAGCGAAGAAAGGAGCGCGCAGGCCAAACCAAAAATGTCCCGTCGGGCGTAGCAACCTTACACAACGAAAATTAGCCAGTATCTACTTACACGTTATTCTTCTGACTAAAATACATCGATAAAAATTATCGGCTCAACCAACCTGTTTGATCTTTAACTGATTTTATTTATCTTCTTTAAAATCACTCGTCTGATAATGTATTTTAATAAAATAGTACCCGTTACTTTAAATACAATAAAAAAAACCCGCCCTTGTTTTTTTTATTTTACTTAAACATCCTATCCACGTAAAATATGAAAATAACGGTAAAAATTAGCATAAGTTTACTAAACGAAGTTTGAAACAAACGATAATTCTGTTTGTTACTTGGAGGTGTATTAGTTTCGCTGTACTCCCCCGCGATACGTTGTTGTAACATCTCACTTATCTTAGTTTTTCCATGTTATTTTTTTATACCTTTCGTCCTCCCATGTGCGCCATGAACGGAGACTTATCTCTGCAGGACACTTTTCTCTGTTCTTCTTGGACGTATCGCTTTATTTCCCTCCCTCCCCTATTATTCATAGTCATCCGCATCCCGGGGGATAGATTTCGTTACTTAAAAGTACGGATTTACCTTGTGATATCGCATATTATAACCTCTACTTTTTAATGTGATAGTATACGTAATAAGGGTAAACTTATGTTGTTTTAAACGACTTAATCCCAAGGTATATCCCCCAAAGACTCCTTTCAACAGCTTCTCAATTTTGTATGATCTGTACTTGGTTTTTGTTTCTTGTGTCTTCATGTTTTGTTTAATTTGTAAGTGCTTATTTTTGCTGTCTCGAGGTAAGTTGTATAACTTCCCGGAATGAAACTTAAGATTTTTTTTACACTATGCGTATGATTTAAAACAATAAATAATTTAGGTTTTAATGTTTTTTTTTCTTTTTATCTAAATAAAATAAAACGAAATATAAAAATAATAGAAAAAATACATTTTTTTTTATTTATTAAATCATACAATTTTTTTATTTTTTTTGTACTCCCAGGACATTTTGTTGTTTGTTTTTAATTTATATATATTTTTGACATTTTTAGAATACAAATTTTGACATTTTTATTTGTTTTTGTTAGTTTTTATTAATGTACACAAGTAATCAAAAGTCAATATTTTGTCCAATGTTTATTAAAAAAACTATTTATGATGAAACACTGTGTGCACATAATATTATCACGTCCAAGTTAATATAATTTTAAATATAATTTATGGTCAAATAGAAATTATTATATTTTGGATCTTCTTTTAAACAGTATTATTTTATCATCATTCCCTTTCCTATCCTAATGGTGCATAGGGTACTGCATTGGTACACCAATCGCAGAGTATCTTGATCTTAGTCTTACACTTCCGGCACCAGTTCAAGAACTATGAAATATCATACACCCTTTTAAATAAATATTTCATATCAACCAAGTCAGGAATCGAACTCGACACCACAAGGCCGACAAATAGTATTATTTACCACGTATATAATCTCAAAACATTTTCATAGCAATAGCCAGCTATATACTTTATGTGACTACACCTTATTTTTATATAGTTTATGATGATCAAACTAACCAAAGTCTGTTTTCCTATCCTGTGATTTTTCTCATCAATCTTAATTAAAGTAAACCTCCATTTTATACTCTGTAATCTTACTCAAACTTTTTCGTGTCTCATTCACTTCATCACTTATTCAAAATCAAGCAATCTAGTAAGTAGAAAAATCCCTAAAACTTTTTATCAAATCAAATAACATTACGATGGATTTGATGAACCTAATTAAACTGAATATTTTCACTAACGTTTTAAGCGCATTTTATTTTATTTGATGTTTTTAACTGGATTGGCATAGTGTATTTCTATACACATCATCTAGCGGGTTTTACTTAAAAAAATACCGATTTTGTATTAAAAATAAAAAACAATTCACTGCAACGATTATGAAAGTATATGAGATAATACGAATAAAAAATATCGTACAAAATTTAAAATGTCTATTCTAATTTAACCGAGGTAAAATTAAATAGAAAGATTTTTTAAAATTGTGTTTTAAAAAATGAGCGTGACATTGCCGTGAAACGCGCAGTAGAATATGTTTATGCCAGTTTACAACTATCAATGCCAAACATGCCGAGTTTTTCTAGTGACATATTATTTTATATTTTATTTTTTAAAGTATGGAAACATTTCTTCAGAATCTCCATATTGATCATGAAAATATAATCAATTATTCTAAATCCATTTCATATCTTTTTATCGGTATTCATAGTACGCGATATTTCTTTATTCAAAGCTGTATGTCGCGCCTTTAAAACGAGTGCTTAATTATGCATCTAGTGTCATACGGGTATATGTCAATGTAGTATTACAGATTTTCATTTCATCGAATGACAAGCGCCCAGTCAATTCCAACTATAAGGTGTTTCAATCCAATCTCCGTATGGGCATCCTCTACATAATTGACCGTGAATAAGAGAGTAATTTCTCAGCTCTGTGTGATTCATTTTCCCCGTGAGTCTCCCCTAGTTTGCTCATCTCCTTATGTTCTCCAAGTGGCACCTCTTGTCGACAAAACTCTGGCTAGCCTTAGACGTTGAATAGCGCGCGGCGGCTCGTATTGCCATTTCGACGAGCATATTTGCTATTTACAAAAGAACATGACGATGTAAAGGCGGTCCGAATCCAAACAGGGAAAATGGTAATATGCCACTTTTCGCGCATTTCTACATTTTACTCTCAATTCGTTTAGTTATTTTTTATTTAAATCAATTTTTGTATAAGAGATCTATGTGTTTTTTTTTATCAATGCGAGAATGATATATTTATGACCACGACCATTAGCAATAATTTATTAGCAGTTTTAAAATATAGATACAATTAGTCCTTTAGTTTTCTCATAATATTAAAATACGCAGGGCCTTTCTAAAAAATAGAAAATACTTGTGTTTAGCAAAGGACATTACACTTCACAATATAAAACAATGAAAAACCTATGGAAATAGTATTTAAATTTAAATAAAAAATTGAGTTTTTATTAATGAAATAAACACATTATTTTATTTTAATTGTTATGGTTCACAAACAATAAACAATACATACGACATTGGTATAATAATCATGATTTGTTGTGTAGATTCATCAATAACATGTGAATAAAAGTTCCGCAATTATTTTTTTTTAAAGTTTTTTTTTTAATGGGCTAGCTGAATTTAAATTCTGATAACAGATTATTACAAATTAGTTTACCTAACGAAAACACAGGATCATTTGATTTTATGAATTGCGTTACAGTTTTCCTATATTTATGTTATATTTCGTTAATAATTTTGATATTATTTAATTTATCGTATTTCGGCATGAATACATTATTAAAAGAAAAACATAAAGTATTATAACATATTTTGTCCTGATAAACTATTTGATAATAGTTTGTCATCGGGTGCTAAGACATTAGTTTTAATAATATTAAAATAAAGTTAACGAGTACAGACATAATTTTGTGCACATACAAAATAATGAAGATATGTTATTTTGTTGTTGATGCTTTAGAAACAAAAATGTTAAGAAGATCGACGAGAAAATAAAGTAAAACATTAAAATAATAAATGGAAAAATAAAAAAATAGAATAAACAATAATATAAAAACTTTTTATTCATATTTAAAATTCTTAATTATATGTGGTTGAAATAATGTTTAGTTTGTCCCCGTTTTTAAGTTAATTTATGTATTTTATTTATTTATTATCGTTATACGCTCAGAGGGCTTTTACATGGCACGTATAAAATTAAAAAGTTGTATGGTATAACCAGTAACATGTAAGTACTTATTTAATAAACAACATCATCATAACAACAACAATAAGAATAAAAGTGTCACATGTCATTATGTAAATAATATGCCCATAGAAATAAATATAAAGATAAAATTCTGCATAAAGATTGGTAGCTATATAACTAAATGTAAATGAAAATACCATACTCGTGTGTGTGTATTTTTTAAGTTCTAGTCTAAGGGGCTTAGAATTTTTTTTTAGTTATTTAATTTATTTATTTTGCAATAATTGAGTCTTATACGATTCTGTGTTCGTATACTCGTATTTCTGTTTTTAAAAAAATAAAAAATATTAAATTTCGTTTTTGTGTTTATTTTTTTTATGATTGAATTTTAGAAAACTATGTTTTCTTACAACTATTTTTTTTGTCCATTGGTTAGGAACTTCTTAAAAATGTACTCTCTTTAAAGCTTTATACTAAAAGTGAATCAATATTACGGTAGTCAGATGGCAGAAGGGACCATCTGTATTTTTTTCTGTGTTTTAGTTTTCAAAATTTTTATTATACTAATTTATATATATAGATATTTCAGTAAATACACATGGAAAAATGAAAAAAAAACAGTTTTAGTTAGAATGGTATTTTATCATTGAAAAGTAACTCGAAAATACTTTTGTTTGTGGATTAAAGTCATGAAATTAAGTCTTATTTCAGCTCCCCTGAACATTTTTGAAAATTACAGATGGTCCCTTCTGCCATCTGACTACCGATTATCGACCCTAAAATATTTAGATTGATAATACTTACCTCCGAATGTTTTATCTGTTTTTCATTTTGAAATACGGTAAAAAGAATAACGCTCGAAATTTAATCAAAACAATACGCTTTCACATATTTAGCGGATAAAATTAATTTTATTCTCCGTTTTGTACAGAATAAATTTAATATTTACTCATTTCATGATAGACGATTTTTCCTTTATTAAAAGCAAACATTTGTTTTCTCCTTGTAAATATTGTTAAATGTATCTAACGAGTATTATAATACGCTGGTGTATACCTACACAAATAAAATTTATATTATTATACGCACATTGGGGATACATAACATAATAATCGTTAGTAATTTAAGACAAACATTATGTTTTTTTTTGTATGGCCCATTTCAAACAGTTGTTAATATCCCCACGGCTAGATAACATTGCATAGGGTGGATTGATATTTTTGAACGATAATTATTTATCTAATGGCATGCAAATGCTCTAATCAGTACACTATGGGGCTTACCCTCAGAGAAATAACGCGCTGCCCGCTTACGGAGATACCATTTCGCTTTATTGCATAGAACAAAAGAGTTGCAAATTTTTGTTTTAGTTAGAGAACAGACGTGTAACGGACGCTTTCATCGATGTGCTTGGCTCATTAATAGAGTGAAAATTTCCTTATTATAATAAAATAAGAATCAAAGAAATGCAAATTGGAATAAACCTGCAATAATAAATTTAAAATACCTACATTTTAAGGAAATAAATAAATACTAGGTTTTTTTGTTAAGTAGTACAATGCAAATTAATATCGATTTGGAAAATTCTCGACATAAGTACCTACGGCCCATTGTTTGGTGCAAACTGTAGCTTGCTTACTTTGTGATTAATAATCCTAGATCATTTTTTCTACGCATGGGCGTCTCTATAAGCTACTGTTTATTACTTATTACTTTGCTAGCGCCTTATTACTTTAAGGGTTGACCAATCTCCATTTGATTTCCTTTAACAGGATTTCGGAATAAGTCTAAAAACACAAAAAATAATTTATATCATGTAAATCCACCCAAATTTTATCTATTTTAATTATTATTTTGGCAGGCACACACTACACGAAAAAAAATAGCAACAGAATTTAAATGTAAAAAAATGGTAAAATAAAAATTGACAGAAATTAGAGTAAAAGGAAGTTGTTTCCTCTCTGTATTTTCTTTTAGTAACATTATGATTTATTTTATAATAATATCTAATATTTTGTAAAGCATAGCTAATTAAAACCGTTATAATTATAGCATAACAACGCACCATTAAATTTATGCTTTTTATTGCATTGCGTATTTTATTGAACTCTTATTTCAATGAACTCGTTAGGTTTAACAATAAAACGCCTAACTTTGGGCGTTTTGAAGTGACTTTTAATTTATAAACTAGGACAGAAGCCGAAATTTTTCTTAGGTTCATCCGAAAATCTTATTTTGGAATGTTGTTGAATTCTAAGTACCCTAATTAAAAAATTCTGCAATGAAGAAGTTCAGGGTTTTTTAAAATTAAATTTTTATTTTTTAATTGACACATTAAATCAAGCCAAAAAAATGCCGTTTTAAAAAAATATATATTTATATCTTTCGTATTATCAGCGCTATGATTTTTGAAGTTTTGTATAGCTGAAATTACTCCCCGTGTGGCGTCTCAAGTTCTCTTAGCCTTCTTCTCGGTCAGTTCTGCCGATTGGTCCGTTGACGGTGATTAATAAACCGGAAATTTTCCACAACTCTCTTATCATTGGTTGGTTTAACGAATACGTGACGTCGTTCAAAGTAGTTCGTTTTTACTGAAATAATTTTTTTCATACATTTTAAAGAAACTTTGCCGTATAATTGAATGCTCTAATTTTTATCGCGCGTAAGAAAACATTTTTTGTATCCAGTTTCCCGTAGGGCTGAAGTTCCTAATTAAGTCAGACCACGGTACGATCTCTGGTTAGTGGTTAATCTACTCCTGCTCACCGATTTTATTTGGTGACTTTAATGAACACCTAAACAAGGAAAAGTTAAACCGTTAAAATATTAGTTTAAACTATGGCATACACAGAAGTTGACCCTTGTTGCGGCAGCTAGCCCATTAGCGGCTTTACCAATAATGGGCTGATTAGATAGGAAACTGATTTCCCCAAAATGTCCAACCAAAGTAGGGTCTAATTATCACACCAGCCAACGTTAGTAAAAGTTAATTATAGTGTGTACGCACCCAATTTAACATGTCCACTCTCAGCGTCAAGTTCTTTACTTAACTTGTTGTAATACGTAATCAACTTTATTAGTTGCTATTTAATGATAGTAGGTACAAAATCATTTCCACGGCGCATTCGTTCAAGTGTTTTATTAAAAGAAGAAAAAAATTATACAACATAAATTGTGTCCGTTTTTATCGTAATTTAAAAATGAGCGCCAATTTTTTTTTAAAAAGGGCAAAGTTATTTTCTAATTCAAAACAAAGTTTTATTCTCTATAAGGTATTGTGTTTGCTTTTACGTTACACATTTTATTTCATGTAATTACTAGCTTTCAAAATGAAATGTCAAATAGACTCAAGTGAGCACCTCTTTCTGTTCGCGTTTAATAGAGGAAAAAAATCTGTATGGTAAAGATGTTACGAATTATCGACAGATTTATTGTAAAACAATGAAGGAGAATACATTATTGACTGATTTTTTGTAAAACAATAAAGGAGAATACATTATTGACTAATTTGTCGTAAAACAATGAAGTGAGATGTAGCTTACTATTATTTTATTTTGTTGTATGAGCTATTTAATTTATTTTTTTAACGTTTAATTTAAAATAATAGGACAGCGGTCCATCGATAAATCATCATCATCATTCCCTTTAGCACCTAATGGTGTATAGGGCGCTGCCTTGGTACACCAGTCGCAACGTATCTTTATCATTTTTGTTACTAGAAGGTAAGATGATCAGTCTTACGCGTCAAGCAACAGTCCAGGGACTTAAAAAAAAATATATATGGGAGTTGCTTTATTATTTACCTTGCTTATAATGTACAAGGTTTATATTTAAATAAGTGGATTTTTCTGCAATTAAATTTAACTAAACTGTTGGGATAAGGAGGAATATACTTATGTGGGCCAATCAGGAACTTCTCAGCATTTGCTCACGCGGAGAGGAAACCACTTAAAACTTTTCAGGAGAAGCCGGCCTGTTGGCAGTAGTCAACAAGCTTTCTGTTCCACTAGAGGAGTGTTCGGCATTTTGTTCCTTACTTTGGTTTATTTTACCCATTGCCTGCACTATATTAACCATGCACGATACTACCTCTCGTGTGAGTTCTTTATTACCCATCACCGATGGGATGTTGCATAAATCTTCACCCAGGCTTCTGCATCGCGCCTCCAGCTGTTATCTTTTAAAACTGAAAAAAGGACAATGCATTAACAGGTGAGGGACATCTTGAGGAGTTTCATCGTCGCATGGGCAGCTCTCAATCTAGGAGAGTTGAAGCAGTTCAGGGACTATAAAATATTCTAAAAACACCTTTTCATATAAATATTTCATATCAACCACGTCGGGAATCGAAGCCGAGACCTCTTGCATGGTAAGCAATCGCGCTGATCATTACAACACGAGGTCGATAAATGGTCGAGTTCTAACAAATCCAGAATTTTTACTAGATTCAAAGTGAAAGTTTAGAAACATTGAATGACTCTTTCATCTGTCTACGTACTTTTCTTCCCAGTGAATTAAGAAGAGAAAGAGTATTTTATTATTCGCCACCAGTTTTTAAGTCTATGATAACTCAGCCCTGCGCAGTCTTGACCTCATGATATTGCTTTTTAGCTTTCGGGTTCTCTCAACGGTGTAAATCCAACCCGCTGACCTTATCGTTCATTAAACGACAAAAAAAATCTGTCACAGGGGAGGAAAGTGTCCTCGTAGAATAAAATACTAACTGATACTCAAGTGTTTATTTGAGAAACAACATATGTCCAGGAAATATGTTGTTTGTCAAATAAACTGAATTCGCAACCATCCCTAACTTTACTTGGAATTGGGGGAAAGTGTTGTTTCTGACCTTAAAGTGTAGATCTTTTCGCATAGAGAAAGGTGGCATTCATAACTCAAAACACCCAAAACGTACATAAAGTGAAGTTTGTCAGATAAGTGAATCAAATAAAAAATGAATATATTCATTTTTTGAACAATTTGACAACTAGTTACACTTATTATTATTTACTAAACATAGGTTCTAAGTTTTGGTAGGAAGAAACTCTGTTCTCTTTGGGTTCCGTGATATTTTCGCGGGATCACGAGGCGACAGAGATTGGCGATTTTGCTTGTTGGAGGTATAGTCCATGAAAAATTACTGCAATTTTTAATAATTTATTTACTAACGGCCTAAACCAATTTGAACTGTTTACATACATGCTATTTGAACGAAAAAGAATTTGTGAATACATCAAATAATACTTAAGCTGAGGACAGAAAAAATGACAGTTAATTGGAACAAAGGTATAGATAAATAGTCTTATTGTAGCTCAGTTTAGCCATGGCATCCTCCCACACTCTTCTCGACACTAGTAAGAGATCTGCGAAACGCTGGAGGAAGAAGTAGGAAGTCACTAGAAGAGTTTACTAGTCTACACATTCTCGACATTGAGGAATTAAAGCCTTGGTTTGATTTGGATGATTTAACATGCAACATTTTACTGTTTCTAGTGACACGGAATCTTCTTTATCAGCATAGGAAAAGGTTCCTCTTTCGTTTTTGTGAAACATTGTTAATATCGGATCGTAATAATGGTTTATCATAATGTTATCATTTCTTTAATAACAAAGTGACATTCGACCTTTAGCTCTTGTTCCCGAAGTAAGCTTTTATTACTTAAGTTTGCTTCTGTTGTCTTAGCGAATTATTTTATGGTGGGAGTTTCATAATACTCCTTAGCAAATGAGAAGTGTCAAAGAACTTTTTGTTGGATTGTTTGTAATATTTCACGCGGTACATAGACAGACGTACCCCTGCTTCTCAAACTCTTCAGCGTATTTGTTATTATTTAATCCGAATTTAAAGCTACGCGTTTCGTCACGAACAGACTAAGTAATAAAAGGCATCGATTGGTTTACCTATATATTTTTTGCAAACACCATTAATCAATCATCAATAAAGTTAATTAACCATTGATACGAAAATCAAAAATGACCAGACGAAAATTTAATTATCTCAACTTTATTTAGGTAAACGACGATGTTAGTATATGATGTTGTTATATGGATGTTCAAAAATATAATAATCATTTTCCTTTTCGCACCCAGTAATGCATTAGGGGACTGGATTAGTACTTCTATTGCAGCTTATCTAGACTGATGTTGTTGTTGACTAGTCTTGCGCTTCTGATTGCAGTTCAAGAACAATCAATGTTGTAGTGAAAGTACTTACACTTACTCCTCATACCTGAAAATTGTTTTAAAGGCCTATTGTTTTTGCTTGTATTAAAAAAAACATTTTTATTTCAGAAAACGGGTAAAATGAGTATTGAAATGTAGGTGAGTTTGGACATGTAGAGTGAATGGACAGCAAAAACACGGCTACAAGGATCTACGGTGTGAATGTTGATGGATGTAGAAAACTAGGAAGACCGCGGAAGACAAAGCACCATCAAATCCAACAAATACTTGAAGACGGGCATGTCCTGAGTAGGAATATTCGGCGTGCGTGCATGATAATATGTATAAATGTAGATAAAGCGAGGTCTGTATGCAAATATAGAGTGATGTGGCGTTACATCGTCCTTGCCTACCCCTGCGGAGAAACGGCTTGATTGTTATTGTTGTTGAAAGGTAGAATCTTTAAAACCATTATTTCGCAGATCGAACTTAGGACCTCAAGCAGCGAAACCGCCAACCACTACACGTTAATTATGTCACGTCTTATGATTTATTCGTTTACAAAAAAAAGAAGATAAACGTTCACCAACACAGGTCAAGACTAGCAAACTGCTACTTATTGTATTTTTAAATAAGGCCAAACAAACTAGGTACGCCTTGGCATTTGGCAACCCTGTTACAGACAATAATATATTTTGTGTTATATCGATTTACTTAAATATTTCAATTTTGGCGGCCATTTTCTACAAGTTATAAATTACTCACTATTAGAGGAAATCAAGTTGCGGTAGAGCGGGGTGTGAACCTCGGATCTTTGATCCGTAAGTCCGCGACACTTACCTCGGAACCACAACCCGGTTCATTATTAAAGAAACAGATAAAATAAATAAAATAGGAGTAAGTGACTAATCAATGGTTTTAATTCACATGGAATTATTTAGATACTGAAGTATAAATATTCACAGAAGTTACGAGATCGATATTTAGCGAACATTTTACGAAATTCATCTTCATTTTTTGTGCCGGAGCGAAGAGGTATAATTTCTTCCACACTAAAACGCCCTTCGTTTTTTCACCTTTTGTCTATCATTTTCTTTATGTTTTCGTATATTGTGTACTTCCCAATTGCGCACTCCAGTTAAATACCCCTGGTATTGATATCATACTCGTATTTCACAAAAGCCACGGAATATTGACGCGCGCGTTTTGTTTTCCCAATGAAGGGAAGCGACAAGTTCACGCCATTGGAAAACAATTGAATAAGCCAACGAAAGCAAAAACTTTCTTCAATATTAATTTATCATTTGTTTTGATTAATTACGGTAACGCTACTGCCATGTTATCTTAATGCGAGACTTAACTGACGTCACCCGAAAGCTTAAAGGATTTTTAAAAATCTATGTTAAGGAAGATTGTGAGAACGGGATTCAAGATTTAATTTGTTTGTGCGTTTTTTGGTACTCATTATTTCTAGGTAAACTATAGTACCTATACGCTTCTATCTGTGTCCCGGGAATGAAGAATACAGTTCTGAGTTTGAAAAAGACTGAATTAGTGTTTTGAACCGATGGCTGCTTTCGGGTGATCTATCGGAGACAAGTCCGCCTCGTAATGTAGTGGTTGGCGCGTTCACCTACCTTGCTTGAGGTCCCAGGTATGATTTCTGGCTGGGTCGATGGGAAATGGTTGCTTTAAAAATGTTTTTACCCCGCAACATGTCACTGTCCCTGGACTGGCGCTGGAAGCGTAAGATTGATCACTTTACACGTAACAAAAAAGATTCATGTACGCCGCAATTGGAATTCTTGTGCAGTCCTCTTAGCACCACTGGTTGGGATAGGGAAATAATATTGAAAAATGATGATAGTATACGCTTCCTTTATTCTCAGGATTTGGCTTAAGAAGGGCGCTGATGACCCTATACAGAGCAATCAACGTAAATTATTATCACACTGTCTTTTCAATATTAAAGTCCGATATTCTTTACTAGCTTATGTTTATAAAGGCACCGAGTTTAAGTCTCAGTATCGTGTATAATACAATATATAGGACAGTGTTGTCTTGTCCCAGCTCTGTGAACAGCCTCGGCTTCGCAGGATAGCAGAACACTGGGACAATACGAAAACTCGCCCGTGACCGTTGCGAAAATGAATACACGACGGCGTTTATTACGAGTGAGTCCACGAAAAATACGGTTTATTTTATACCGAGATGTATTGAAATTGTTAAAGAACGAACCAATCGAAACTATTTTTTTCTGCCTCCATTTTCGGCATGTTCACACGAGGACAATGCGGCCTCGAGCGGTCTATCTCCGTGAGAATATCTCGGAACAATGTCTTGTCCTACAATCTGGTGTTTACACGCGGAGAATGATAAGAGTACTGGAACAGAAAAATATTGTATTGTCCACGTGTAAATGGCCTTTCGAAATTTCTATTTGATTAAATATATTATATTTATATCATAAAGTATAACATTACAGTCCCATATTATGTTTTCTAAATAGTGTCAAACTTATCAACGCTTACGTATCCATCACAGTTAAACAGCGTTGATGTTTGCTATTTATACCGATTTTATTACTGAAGGTAAACGTCAATATAAAGTGATCCTTGGTAGCTAATCGAGATATCTCGAGGCTCTTATGAAAATATTTGCCGAAATTTCCCCGAAAAAAATTAGCAATTTCCGAATCTGTCAGATTAAATATCGATTTAGTATATAAATTTGTCTTCTTTCTATCTTTCATTAAAAACCCTCTCTCTTGTTTGATATCCGCTAGCAATCAATCGACTCACAAAGGCTGTCATTTGCTTAAGGCTGTCCCAATGTATTCTAAATTCCCAGCGCAATTTGTCTCCGACTCCCTCTGTATTCAAGCCACATACAGAACGTATACATATATATATATCGTAATATGATTTTGTGGCTTTTGATGTATTTGTCTTGAAATTGCATTATTTCGATACACACTACACAAAATACATATTCTTTATCTCTCCGATATAAAAAATGGTTAATTTGAATTCAATAATTGAAGGTATCAGAAACCAACCTTGATATCTCCAACCAAAAACGGAAAATTAGTTTTTGATGCCAAAATAAACTATACGTAAAAACCTACCTACTTAAATAATAGCGTTATTCAAAACCGTCTCTAAATCTTGCAAAAACAGCTTTCAATTATACTTGACACCGCAAACTCACTAGGATTCTCCATTGGGTTAGTGAAGCATAATTAGAAATCTCACAATTCTTTTTTCAAAATTTTTCGCAAAAGTCTCAGTAAGGAGATTTCTAAGTTTGCTCCCAACACCCTCAATTCATTGATTTTATTTTAATTAATCAGTATTAACGTTATTTTAGTATTTTAACATGTTTACCTCCCTGAAAATATTAACGAATAACCATATATCGTCACTTAAGTGGCAACATTACCTATCTCATTTTTTCGCACTTTAAAGGGGATACAGAAAACTGAATAAGAAATATCATGTCAAGAAAATTCTTATATGTCATCTTAACAAGAGTCTATGTGCGACGCCTTCTAAAAACTTTTTTTACGTACTTATCGCAATTTGGTAAAAAAATGAGATACCTAGGTCATGTTGCCGCTTAAGTGTCGGTGTGTAGCCACATCATTGTAATTTTATACTATTGTGTTTTTCTAGTAAATCTTTGCAAACACATTTAAATGTTTAATAATATGAATATTGGATAACACTGTTTTTCAAACAGCGAAATATCTTAAGATTTATTTGATTCGCGTCGGATGTTTTCAATAATCACGCCAAATTCATCCTTAAAATTTCTAAATTAATTTTATTTATTGTCGTTTCAATTGTCATATAGATGGTGCCTACAAAAAGTACCGTATTTTTTAAAAATTAACATGGCTGGCTGGAAGATATATTGCTTTTAGCAATAAGCCCGCCATAGTGCGCATATTTTTGTACTTGAAGTTTTCAATAAATATATTCTCGGTGACTCGTAATAAAATGAAATATTGCGAGGGTAAAATATTTACTGGACTGCTGCTACGTATTTAACATAAGGTATTAAATTACCCAAGATAAAATACAAATTTACTCTCGGTATAAATTTGCAATAGTTTTCGCGAAGACCATTAACATTATCGTTTAAAATGACAAATTCGTCATTTACCAATTGGTCCTGTTATTTACTGTGTTTCCTATTATATATTACTGAAAGTAAAAGCTCGGTTTACTACATAAAAGGGTTGAATATGCGTAAAACAAATACGATATTTTAAATATTGTTTATCTTCTAATAAGAAATTCTTCCTGTTTTGGTATCAGATTACATTTTGCGGTTTTTGTATTGTTTTTCGCCGATATTTATTCGTTCCGAGAAATAAGGGAAACTCCTTTTCCTCCTATTGTTTAAGGGCTTAACGGGGTGAAATAAGTTTCACAATCTAAATCGGTACCAGCTGCATAGTATTGAGATGCTGATAAATATTTCCAGAGTTGCGAAATTTATTTCTCGGACGCTTTCCACCGTAATGTAGCAGTACTTACTTACGTAATGTAGCAGTATACCGGCCGCACTTTGTTCCACACTTCCGATACCAATACGGAGACAGATCCACGCGATTACGGAACTACGCTTCGAGACACGAACTTACACTAACTCTGAACTTAAACTCTATTTTATTCTCGGAATAATATCGCGAACTTGTTCGCACGTAAATTACTATCCCGCAGGTATAAAGAGGTAAATTTATGGAAATAATCTTGCCTCTTTAAGCTCGTAGAATTTTTAGAAATTATTTTTCGTCTGAGGGCACTCGTTATTCGAGTCATGAACGCTTTGATTAATTTTTCGAAGAAATTAAATATATGTATATATATATATACAAATATTATACTCGGAAAAGTTTTTTCACTTAAGTCTCTACTGTTTTGATCAACTTATATTCCGAATCTGTTTATTTAAAAAAAATACCGTTATTTTTTTTTATATTATCTAATAAAATTGTATTATTTGTTACGTTTTTGAAAACATTTACATATTGCAACAGAGATAGAGAATATTTTAGAGAAGTCACTATGGAAGTCTAGGCATTTACAGCGCTTACAACCTGTCATTGGCTGATTTATGTCGCCACATTTTACATTGTGTAGTATTCACCATTCTGCCCATGTTTCAACGTCTAAATTTCTTTAGTTCTTTTATTTCAATTTTTTTTGTGAATTTGAAGAGCTGAAACCTTTATTAATGTGGGTAAGATTGAATTATTTAATATATTACTAGATAACGCCTTAAATTATTTTTCTATCTGTGTACTTCTTAGACCAGTTGGCTACAATATGATTTTTAGTTTGTCCAAACGTTTGTCAGGCAATGACTTCTTCATACGATTTATATAAACGATGCTTATTTATGTTTATTATTTTGGCTCCACACGAGTTGTATCTAAAGTGCTATAATGTACACTGCTATTACTACTACTACTACTACTACTACTACTACTACTACTACTTTTACTACTACTCCCACTACCTAAATTAGGATTTTGCCGGTAGTGTCTTGATGATTTGATGTTCCACTGTGATTTGTTATAAATACGTATTGTTTTTCTTCTGTTGATTGAGTGCATGTTGTATAGGGCAAATTATTCTAATGTTTCCTATATGTATTTGGGTTTCATGTCGTTTGATTGATTTGTTTGTATTACTACGTTCTTCTTCCTTTTCGATGCGGGATCTGGAGCGTACGGCCGCGGTCTCAATTTAGAACTAACACTGTATTCCTCCACTGTAATACTGGGAAATTAGAAAAGGGTGATTGTGCTGACCATGTGTATTTGATTGATAACAAACTGACAAAACTGCAGTGAGGGGTACAATGAAAGTTTTTAAAGTTTATTTGTTTTGTCATTTTCGCGGTTTGATTGTAAAGAAATATTAAATTTTCGCTTAATTAGTTTGAAAAATATAAAAAAATTGATATTGATATGCGAAACTGAAGAAAGACTCAAGTCTTTATGAACAGTTTCGGGAAAGGGGTGGATGCTTTCATTGTACTCCCACTACCATTACGCCATTTCCTCGTTGGGGTAGGCAGAGAAAATGGACTACTACACACGTCTATCCTGGTATACATTTCTAGCTTCTTCCACATTCATATTTCATGGTATATATATATATATGCCCTTCGGTTCTGCCTGTTTTTGACATGACCGTGACATTTAAGATTTTTGTTTATCTGATAATGCCACGTCTTCCTTGGTCGTCCTCGTCCCATGTAACCGTTCATTCTCGCTATATATACCTGTTTTACCATTCTTTCGTCATCCGTTCGTTCTATATGACCAAACCATCTCAAAGACCCTTTCAATTATATCTGATTTACATTTACACTCTCGTTTGATTTCATGATCCGCAACCCCATCTTACATTGATTTTAATACATGCGTTTGAGAGATCGCATTTATACCGCGTTCATTCGGCCTCTTTCATCATTCCTCTGCCAGTTGCATGTTCCACTTCTATACATACGTGTTGGGATTAAAACTTAGTTGTCCACTGCCAGTTTAGCTTCGATTGACATATTTTTACTAGCAATTATTGTGCTCAGTGCGCCGTTCATTTTTTTGCCCACATTCACTCTCCTTTCAATATCCTTTTCTATTCTTCTATCTCTTAAAACATTATTTTCAAATACACAAATTCTTCAATTCATCGAAGACATTCGTTGTTTAAATTTATTATGCAATCAGTAACCTCACTTCTTTCAAAATACCATCACTTTTGACTTACTTTCGTTCATCACCAAGTCGCTCTCTAGACTTAAATCATACAGCCAATAAACAATATTAATTTGAAAATAGGAATAAATCATATTTTGTCGTCTTAATAGTGTAATCAATTGAGCTACAACTTCCGTCGTAGAACCGCCATTTATTGCACAAGTAGCTAGATTATTAATATTTTATGCCTTTAAAAAAATATATATCATCTAAGTGTAAATAAAAACGAATTGCACTATGATATTTTTATGCGTGAGTTTCTACTACCAGCTCAGAACAAAGTATCCCTCTCCCGTTTTATGCATTCCACCCTGCCCCGTTGACCGCACCTCCCCACGTTCCTCCTACCTACCTACCCGTGAGCGCCTAACAATTTACTTTATTACCTTGCAAACGAATAAACGAGCGTGTGAATAAATGTTTTCTCCTGTTTATCTACGTGATTAACGTGATTTATTGTTTATGTGATACAAACACCTACCAGTTATCTTTCTTCAAAGATTATTTAAGAAATGACACTAAAAAGTATATTTTAAAAAAATCTTTAAAAAAAAAACCTGTTAAGCTTCTTTTCTTGAAGCTTTTTAGCAGTTCTGGAAGGAAGTTTATTTATTTATTTATGGACGTATTTAGTCCATTTGACAATGGTAAATACATTTCTTTATAATATATACAGGCACAATTGAAATAAAATACAACTAAAGAAAATTAAAGGTAAGACAACGTTTGAATAATAATTCCTACCGCAAAACAAGATCTTGTATATCTTAGTGATTGTTTAAATCTAGATAGACTGCATAAAAAAGACCAGATCTTGTCTCGAGTTTTAAATTCCGCACAATCGGGACATTGGTGCATGCAAGCCACAGTGTGTGCTGTGTTGATCAAGGAATAGCACATTATTATTAATTCGCTAGCGGCAGATTAAAACATTGAATGCCACTTGTTCCATTAACGATGGTATACAATTAAGCCATTTCGTAAATAAAAAATTGTGTTATTTCTACGTTTTTGTAGACTTGTGACTTTTTACATTGACTCGATTTCTCCGTAAGTGTAGTCTCCTCTCTCGAAGCCTATCCATTTCCATGATTCTTTTCTTAACAGACGCACCGATTCGATTCGATTTGATATGATTTATCTGGCCTACATATAGAAAGGAGACTAGATCACGGAGGCATTTTCTAAAGACGACAAACAAGTGATCAATAACTGTGAGAGCTTTAACAGTGAACCACTGGCGGCTCCAGACCAAAAACATTGGCAGTGCATTTTTTTACATTTTGACAACTTGTATATTATTAAGTTCAATAATAATATAATTATATGATAGGTCTGACACTTTTACACTTTTTTTCTTTTACACTTTTTTTTTGCACCACAACAGGCCAGGAGGCCTAATTACAGTGGTGAATTACATCACAGAGCACCCAGGCTTGAGAAAAATCACATTTTTAATTTTTGTGTTCTCACCGGGAATCGAACCCGGAACCTTCCGTGCGTGAGTCAAGCGTCTTGACCACTACACCACGGAGGCCGCCGTGATAAACGAGCAATAATATGACAGCCCGCGCATCGGAACCAGAAACGCTAAATGCGCTCAACATAATAAGCACGTTATAGTTAACTACATTCGTACTAATATCACGTCATTACGCATGTTCAAAGTACTATTGCAAACGAAATTCAAATCTGCGCATGCGTTGGCAATGCCCGGAATATGTATATTATCTTCTCTCTAACGCACAATTCATCGGTATGAAGCATTGTCTGTCTCGCGCAAATGACGATTCTAGGAGATATAATATACTTTTGTTTTTCATTAAAAAAAAAAAATAATAGCAGGGGCAAGGTATGACGTATGTTGGACCATTATGTGTTTACGTTTTTTAATATTTGACTCTAAGTTATATTATAACTATATGCTTAAGGTATTAATAACCATTAATATAATATTTTGAGTTTGTCAAAATGTTTGTAGACAAGGACTGGATTCAACTCCCTGGGGAGCTGATTACAACAGAGATGAAGAACATTTCAGAAAAAGTAATATATAAGTCTAGGCTTCTACAGGGCTTATGACCTGTCATTGGCTGGTTTAAGTGGCCACTTTACACACTGTGTAACATTCACCATTCTGCCCATATTCGAACAACTAAATTCTTTCAAAATATTATTAATAAATTCACCTGGTCCATGAAGAAGTATAGAAATTGAAAAAATTAAATTTTCAGGCGTTGCCTAGTATGTAGGTGAAATAATTCAAATAGATGAATCTCACTCGCATAAATGAAGGTTTCAGCTCTTTAACTTCCTAAACATCAACAGATGAAAGAATTGAAAGAATATAGTTGTTCAAATATGGGCAGAATGGTGAATGTTACACAGTGTGTAAAGTGGCCACTCAAACCAGCCAGTGACAGGTCATAAGCCCTGTAGATGCCTAGGCTTCTATATTACCTTTTCTGTAATGTTCTTCATCTCTGTTGTAATATGTTAATTAATATAATATATGTTCATTGAAGTTTATGTTTATGTAATGTTTTTTTTATTTGTAGTATTCTTTAATAATATGCATGCTACGCATGTTGTATCCCAACTCAACACAGGGCTCTTGACCTCGTAGAGTTAGGAATATGTATTTTTTTTTGTAATATGTATCTTTACATGAATAAATTTCAAAAATTTTAATCGACTAGGGAAATTAAGAATTATTATTTATCATACTAAAACATTCCCAATTTTTTTTTACTGTCACTATCTTTTTCAAATACACAAATATGCAACATTTAATATTTTGTGAAACAAATTAAATTGTGTCTTTCATTATTAATAAATTGCCGTTTTCTTTTGTTTCAGATATGTCGAACATCCATTTAGTTCGAAAATCAACGCAGTGTTTTAAAAGGGAGAAGACGGTGAATGCAAAGCGACGGATAAGGAATATAAATATAACTTCTAGGAAGTTGGTAATTCTTGTTAAAATAAAATATATTACGAAAGGAGAAAATGTTCAACTTTATAGTTTGCTCCAGAATTTATGTGAAAATGGTACTCAATTTTCAATAAATGAAAAAATTTCAAGGATTCCTATAAGAAGCGGGCAAAACTTGAACTAATGCAAAAAGGTTCGCGTTTGTGACAACACCCGAAGCTTTCTAGATTGAACCGTTTTATTTTTCTGATCTTTTCTGTTATATTTTTTTGCCTAGTCACATTTCCTCTTTGTTTCAAGTCGGACTGTGCTTAACGCGGAGGTGTAAAATAAGACAGAAAATACTAAAACGAAATAGTTTATTCGAATGAAAGAACAAACCACATATTTTTTATTTCTCCTTTAAGTCTACCTTTTATGTAGCGCCACTATTAAAAACTTAAGGCGTAAAATAACAATTTTTTTTTTTTTTATCGGTACAGTGAAGATTATATAAATGAGTTAAAAAAGAATTTTTCGTAATCAGTGCACTTTTATACTCGTACTTTATGTTTTACGTTTATTGTCTAAATTGTGTATATATTGCGAATATTTTATTGAGAAACCTGGTTTTGTATTTTATATTACAAACATAATTTTTCCTATCTTTTTATGCTCGGAATAATTTTGTGTGTTGCCTTAAACAATTTGAAATATTTATCTGTCGAAATCACTTACAACTTGTTAACTCTTAACGGCCTCTGCAAACATAAGTTGTGTACTAAATTTTCCATTACCCTTCGAATCCGAGTATATTTTTCTCGGAGATTCTTACGGAACTGTACAGTATTGCCGCCTTATAAATATTTATCAATCTCAGTTAAACTAGTTTCTTTTTACTCCTTGAAGACTTTCAAAAGTCCGTAATATAAATCACTCCTACATAAATATTCACGAATTCTGTAGTTACTTCGAAGATATTTACTTAAATTAATGTTGAAGTCTTCTTACTACCATTGAATGCAAAGCATCCACAAAAATGTGTTTTAAAAGTTCTTAAATGAAATTGTACGTGTGTATTATTTTCGTCTGTGGTTTTAAATTTTTGATCATAATCATCATCATCGTTCCATTTCCGCTCCCTAATTAAAGCATATGCTGTCCACAAAGAGTCTCTATACATCTCTATCGGCTGCCAGCTTCTGTACATCCTCCCAAGTCAGGTTCGCGTTCTGTAGTTCTGACATAAACTGCCGCAGAGCAGTCAGCAGTGAACGTCGAGAACCTGATGCCTTGTAAAGTAGGCAACCGCGGTTAAGGCTCTCAGGAGGCGCCCGCAGCGTACAACAGTATCGCCTCTGCTCGATGACGGTTGTCACCGGGGTTTGCTGCGTCCGTTCTCTTATTACACACCGTTCCAAGATTCTTCCGAGACACCTATTCACATAACTCAGTATCTTACGGTTTTGGTCAAATTAAGCGCTTAATTAATTTAATTTATCGGGACTTCATTTATTTAGTATATCTCTTCCATAGAATTAAGAATAGTCCAGAAACCGCATACGCACATCAAACAAAAGGCGACTAAACTACTCATAAATGAGTAGGTTTACATTTTGACCCATCAGTTTCTTTGTCGACGTCGCTCAGTACGCAACTCCTGATTTGAATTCAACTATGCCGTGTTGTGTCCTTATAAAGTGTAGAAGTACTGCTAGGATCTTAAAGAAACAGGATGCAATCACATTTCATGTGTAAATTAGCAAACGAATGTGTATGTAACAAATACATAACTTAAAAATTGAATTATTTTTCCACTGTCAGATTGTCGAAGAAACAAAATGACCATTTCGTTAGTGTGGCCAGGGTAGTAAATTTTTTTACCCTACTTTGCTCATCTAATGAGATAACTAATGAAACTTGGATCTCGGATTTAACAACTCTATCGTGGACATTTGACCGACATTATCTTTAAAACATCATATATTATTTAACATGATATAAAAATGACAGTTTTATGTAAAACTAAATTTGTTTTATATATTTTTTTTTAATTTGAATTTTATTGATAACTTACGGGTTACATACATTTAACAAAATATTTTCACTTTTAAAATTCACATTCTACTGTTAATAATAATATTTTTAACATCTTTTGTAAAGGTTGTCTGAGTCTTTTGTTTAGTTTTGTCTGGTAGTTTATTGTATAATTTCAGTCCATGGTTTAATAAGTCTCGATTGTCCTTTTCTCGTTTTAAAAGATTGTATATGATATTTTTCTGATATTCTCGTATTGTGTTCATGTTTACTACAGTTTTTTTCAAGTTTTAATTCTTCGTCTACAATAACATCAGTGGCTAATTTATGAATAAATTTTAAAGATTCTAGTTTAAAGAGTTCAGTTACATTCAATTGTTTAGTTTGTTCAAAAAGTTCTTCAGTTGCTGTTAGATAGGGAAGGTCATATACTAACTTTAATATTTCATTTTGCTGTCTTTGTAGTCTGTTTATGTCATTTTGATTTCCTGTTCCCCATAGTAGTTGCATATAACATATTTTAGTTTTTACATAGGCTTCATACATTTTTTTTTTCCTTCATTGGAACAAAGTTTTTGATTTAAAAAAATAGACTCGATAAAGTCGCCACTTTGCTTATTAAATTGTTGATATGAATTGTCCATGTCAATTGTCTGTCTATTGTTAGTACTAAGTATAAAATTTAAGTTTAAAGTTCATTAATTCAATTACTCTTATTGAATGATCCTTTACTTATCTACTCTGTTGTGTCGATCAATATTTCCGCGCGCACGATAAAATTTTAGAGAAATTAGATTGTTTTTTTTTACCTTACATTTGTGTTATGATTATATTTTTTTCCATCGTGCAACATTACGCGACAGCATCACGAATGCGCGTGGCGAAAGTGAGGCATAGTGGGGGAATTATTGGACACAGTCCGATGTATTCAAATATGATTCTACGCTCCTTCTGGACTATTCTTAATTCTATGATATCTTCATTCTTCGTAAACTCACTATGACAATTCTCCTCGTTATTTCCAACACCGTGTCTGCAATTATTCTTCTTTTTTCTTGGTTCGGAGCATCGCTCCACACGCGTTCTATTTTTATTCGCCTTTTTACATCGTTTTTATTTTCTTATTCAAATTGGTTCGTGCGATGTTAGCCAAGATCGTTGAACTTGGCTCCGCAGCGCACAGAAGGGTCACTTTGCCCACTACGACAGTCACGCATACTTCTCATTGTGTCCTCCTCCGTCCCTGCGGTATGCGGTAGCGGCATCTCCTTCCCGCGCCCGCACCCGCACGTGGTTTCGCTCCGACTTGCCGAGAAACAATATAACTCCCATTTACACCGAGGGTTCAACTTTTAAAAAATAATAAAAACGTGCACATTTTTACGTGAGAGAAAATTTAACGGGAATTCGTGATTTTTTCTTTGTTTTGTTTTTATGTTTTCAAACAAATAAGAAAATTTTGACGATTAAACAACATTTACGAAAAATCGCGCCACTGGTATTTGCTTAACAAGATCATAAAGGTCACGATGTCTTTAATATTTTTTGTTATTATTATTTTCTTTATATCGTGGGATAAAACCCTGTCTATAACGTCAACAATGAGGCCTCTGGAAAGGACCTCTGCTAATCGCGCTTACACGAAATGCGTCACAGTAACCTCAGAAAACAATTTTAACTTAGACAAAAAGCCACGGCTTCAATTCTACATTACTTTATCTTAAGTTTAAACAAATTAAAGACATAACCCGCCAAACTTCTTCTATTTTAAAAGCTTGTCAGCAGGTGCGAAAGAGAGGATAATTAAATGCACTCCCGATTTTTAACTGCAATAAAATAATATACCCTTACTTAACGAGTCGGCCTCGTTTACCTACCATGCGAGAGGTTTCCGGTTCGATTACCGACATGATTGAAATGAAATATTTATTTTAAGGGGTGTTATCACATTACAATATTTCATAGTCGCTGGACGGTACCTGAAGCGTGAAACTGGTCATCTTACCTTCATTTACAAAAATGATCGAGATACGCTGCGATTGGTATACCAATGCTGCGCTCTATGCACCAATAGGTGCCGAAAGGGAATGATGATGAAACGACGCATGTAATTATAATATTTATTTACATATTGAGAGTTGACCACAGAATGGCATCTTACACATGCGAACAACGGAAAAACATACGCGTATTTATTTATCGAATTCGGCTTTTAAAATGTATAATGCTATCGAATTTTAAGTTAATTAATAATTTTTAGTTTCTGCTCTCTAGAACTATTTAAAGTTAATATTTCGTTCCTCGTTTCGGTAAAACACTATCTTAGAACTATCTTGCTTAATATTTAGCAATCGGTCCGATAGTGATGTGGGTGCTATAACACGTAACTCATTAAGACCATTTCCCTTAAACTAACATTATCTACCGCTGTCAGTGGAATAAATTCCCTTTTAATTGCAACGAAAGAATTTCTCCGGAACGATAGTGGAAGAGTAGAGAAAAAGAAACGCGAGATAAGGAGAAAAAGCGGTACTTGCAATGGAAAATTTACCTCTGGGGAGTGGATAATAATCGTCGCTGGAGGTCTTCAAAATCAATTCAGCGATATTAAAATCGTTCATTTTATTCCGATTTTAGTTATGTCATTAGAGAAGATGCTTTATCTTTATATCCTGAGACTGTCGGACGTTTTATGTAAAAGCGAAACCATCTCCCCCATTCTTGACTTAGTTAAATTTAACGCAGATTGTAGATCGTATATTGAAGGCATCAATCGACATCTCCTATCGAAAGTTTTTCGTATAAATATTTTTTAAATATGCGTATTCTAAAAAAATCTTGGAACTGACCTTAAAGTGCTCTACACCAAATCAAATTAGTGTCATTAAAATATGTATTTAATTATCACAAAACTTTTTTAAAACGATCTATGGATATTTTTGTTACGCGAAATCGCATAAATAATGCCGTTTTTCAATACTAATCTTGAAAAATATTTATTTTATTTTCTGCATAAAAACGTTAAGCACAAAATAAATTATGTTTGTTCACCTTATAATTTTAATAAACACCAATATAATGTACGTTAATGCGATATGAATTCGCGTTAGCGTAACTCAGAAATGGAACAAAAAACTATAAATATATTTTTATTTGAAGAACGGGCTCGTTTCCTTCAATTCCCGACCGCATCTCTTAAAGTCCATTGTTTTCTTTATATTCCAGAGTAAAAGGGTCAATTTGAAGTAAACCCTTAGCACGCACACTCGGTGAAACGTCGCCATAAAGTTTTGGGGTTTATTTATTTTATGTTAGCGCTGTTCTGTCCTATATTGATGCGAACACTCACGATTTAGGAAGACGTTCCTTCTCGGTAATAGAAAGTACCGCGATTTTTTCTTTTACCCTCAGTCGTGTATTGCTTAAGGCATTTTGAATAAACACCCAACCATTAAAAATGAACTAAAATGATCAACTATAAATTGATTTACAAAAACATTTATGTTTTCGTATAATATTATGTAAAACCAGGTTTTTATTTATGTACGATATATATTTTATTCGTGTATTATTTCGTTTCGGTTCATCTATACGATTTTTTTTGATTCTAAAAATGCCTGTAGAGTATTATTACATATTTTTCGAATAAGAAAAACATGTGTTCGTCGTTGTGTAAAAAAGTGACAAATATATTTCATAATATTTACGAGTAAAATAATTTCAGGAGATAAGTCTGACGCGGGTGAAGAGTGGGTAGGGAACAGTGTAGCAGAAACCATTGCACGGCAAGAGGAACTTCATCATCTTGTATGGTGGACTTTGGTGTTCTGTGATCTATGGAAATGAGTACAGGATCGAAAAGAAAATGCTTAGAAAGGATCAAACTCCGAGGATCTTGTTCGGCAACAGTGAGATTTAAACATAGCGGATAGTGATTTAACTAACTATAAAGGTGGTACTTAGCTAGCTAGATTAAAATTCTTCTCTTGATCGGTAATATTTTATTAATCCTTAGGTCCTTATTCCCTATCGACGGGATCGCGACAGCGAATCCTTCTATTCTAATTGGCCGAGGTCCTAGCGGCTAGGATCGTCCTACGTTTTCGCGTAACGACCATTGAAATTTAGTTTTACCTACCTTAGTGTCCATTCGGGGCGCGGGGAGTCGTTCTTCTCCGCTGAGCGCCATCCGATTGTTTCGGAATGGCTCTACCGAGGATCGTAATCCCGAGTTGTTACAGCCTTCGGAAGATCACCCGCGCCCCGGTGGTTGAATAGTTAGCTTCGAATTCCTCTTAGAAATTAAGATCTTGTTAAAATATGAAAACAACCTATTCCTCTAACAGTAACAAACGCTAGCAAACGCAACACCAAGATTTATATCGAAAACAAATATTTGCAAAATTTAGAAGTTATCTTTAGACATAAGTAAAACATATAAAATTTAATATTTTTAGACTAAGCAGAGTACCTTGATTATTATATACCTACATAAAATATATAAAATCAATAGCTTTAAATTAAGAAATAGTAAAACTATTTTCTAACCCGTATATTTTGAATGAAATGATGTTACGAAAAAATATTTAGCGGTCAATCCTGAACTATTGGGCAATTTTAGTCTACGAAAGCGAGTGTATATAATTAATTATCACGTTATTTTGAATATTATCATGTTTGTATTCAAAACAAAGGTTGTTCTAATGTAAACATTTTCACAAGATGTGTTTATGTTTGGTCGTTTTAAGAAAATCTTCATTACTTCAAAATGAAGAGTATTTTTAAAAGATATTTGTATTAATTGACATTACACGCATGTCATTTGAAAATCGTTTAGTAGATAATAACTGTAACTTAGTTTTTATAAAACCAAATTTAAAAAAAATGCTCGGTCGGATACTAGGAATTAGTTTGCACTTGAAGTTTACTTTCGTAGTTAAATATACTTAATTTGAATATGTTAATAGGAAAAATAATACGATGTAGTTGATTTGGCATTCATTAATCTGTACATAATATTCAACGGTGAAATCGAAACAATGATAATAATAATATAAATATATAATTGCAATACATGAAGAGCTTACGAAACTGAAGAACTCAATCACGAGTGACATGTACAAATACATAATTCTCCTGGTTATTCCGGAGAAGAATGCCGGGCAATTTAATTGACACGAACAGCGAGCGTAAATTTCCATTTCCCTTGCCTTGAGTGTGACATACTATAGCGGAAGCTGGGGAGACTGAGGAGACTGAGGAGGGCCATAGTAAGTTACAGCGAGCAAGTAGCCTACTTCTGTAACGGCGCACCGCGTTATCGTACCGAGTAATGGCCAGCTAGACACGGGGTCCAACTGCCCCGAAAATGCCATTCATTATCTCTAGAAATTCTCAGTCGGTACTTTAATAAGTGTTCATCAAATCCCCTTTCTCCGGTTTGGTGGCGGACAGCATTTAAATACAAGTTAATTAGCCGTCCGACGCGATAACCTCGCCGCGCTTTTTATTTTCACCGTAAATCTTCATTTTTCTTTCTGTCAAACAGAAATATATCTCGTTTCGACTCGTGTTTCTATGGCTTTATTGCAAATTGCTTTTATCGAAAAAGCGCCGAAACGGAGCGAGCAAGAAAGCAATTATTTAGGACAAGAATTTGATACAGCGTTTGTCACGTGATTCCATAGATTTCGGTATTCCGTACCGAAGGTATTGTGTTCCCCGATATACGATTAATTCACGGAAAAGTTTCATTCCGCGGTGAAACATATACGTGCGCTCGTATTTACCTGCATAGTTCGGTTCGCTGCCATGTCTTGTTAGAAGGCATTCCTAAACTGCCACGCTGCGCACTCTACAGAATGCCGAACACTTTGTTTCCCGTGCAAGACGTTTATTTCATATTTACAATAATGTATAATTCTGCGGCTTGTAAGCATTTTAGTCGTGTAAGTTTATGTTGTACTGTTATGTTTTCAGATGTATATTATCGTTTATGCATGGTTTATGATACGAGTCAATAACTTATTGCATGTACTTAAGATATATTTTAGTGTTATAACAGGTATAAAACACATAATCACTCTTTTTACTCTTTTATTTGGATTATTGTAGTTAGAAACATTGATATTTCTACATTCCACACTGTTTAAATTAAAATTGCTTAAAATTAATTATTCTTAACTTTAACTTTTAAGGATGTAGATAACTGAAAGGTTAGTTATTAATAAATTCGTCTTCTAATTTCGACGAAGTAATTAAAAATCAATAAATTGTTACATAGTGACTTGACTCTTTTCTTTCGAGTTATGAAAATGTGATCGATATTTCTTATAATTGTATTAAATTCAACATGAATATTGGATGATAAGAAATGTACACCCGTTTGTCCGCCGATCATCGTCTCCTCGTCTCCAGGAACGACCGTTCGTATGATTCGGTCTATAGTTTCCCGACCGATGATTGTGATGTTAACGACCCTGCCATCTAGTGGTGTCGGGGTGAAATGACGCTGGCGGCGGCGGCGGCGGCGGTGAAGTATTTATAAAGAGATAGTTAAAGAATTTTCAGACTTAAAAGAAACGTCCTTAAGAATAAAATAGTCATCGCATTCAAAACCACCCTAAGGCGGCTCGAATAACTTAGGTACCTAATGCGCAAGAGTAGATCTCCGCTAGGCTTTCTTTACCAAATATTATATGAGAGAGATATGATTGAAAATATATTATTATTATAAAGCCTACATGAAAACGAGTAAGTACTTATAATCGCTTATTTTAAAACACTTAAAATTTATTCCTTTATAGATAAACTAAAAGTTTTTAGAAAAACATATTTTATACTATTAGTAAGCCGTTCGAAACATTAATACCTACCGTAAAGTGATGTATTCAATCAATCGTGAGACTAACATTATTGATGATATATTTAACTGAAATGTAATTGTAATATAGTAACCACGAGTATGAACTATGAAGAATAAGACAATTAAAGCCCAGGTTCCACGTAAATAGCTCGCAGAAGATATTTTTGAATGAATTACTTAATGATGAAGTTAGTCTCTAGTATAGAGTTTTGAGATATTATGATCGGTGGACGTTTGTGCGGTCGCGTAGTCGCGCGTTCTTCGGTCGCTAGAAACCGAGTGGAAATACAGACCTCGTTCATCATCCCCGCGTACACTACACTGTACACTGTACCAGTGTCCCGTAGGGGATTATCGTATTATCGCCCCCCACCCTCCTTCGCTGTTTTCCGATTTATCCATTTATTTAAGCAGAAATAAATACTTTTTTCCTTTGTTTTGTCGCTCTGTTTGACCGACAAAATATTATATTGTTGTTTATTCTCTCAGTAAATATGGCGTACGTCCTTTTTTCTTTGCTGCAAAAAGGTTCAAGGCGTCGGAATTTTTTTGACGAAAGCGAAATCAATCATCGTATTAAATTACCGCAAATAACAACTTAAACGGCTTGTTATTTATAAACCAAAATATTATTTCCAACGGATTCTCTTGACCCCGTTCAGTCTAGAAATCTAGACTGTACAGCTTAAAGAAAATTATTATTACATTAATCTTTCTGTTCCCAGATTTGATAGATGACGTCTGTTATTAAAAGTCGCTGCAAGCGCATTTTGTATTATACTCACCTCTGCGCATACACACGAGTACACGCGACCGTACAAGCGTTAATTTTTCAAAATTAAATTTTCAAGGTATTTTCATTAATATTCTTAGAATAAGTCACGCTAATACGCTAACTGAAAAAATGTGATTATATATAATATATAAATTATTAAAGTATTTTTAACTTCATCAAAATTATTTGAGGCTTCGTTATTTTTGTTTTTTTTTTTACATAATAGATTTTATAAATCAATTTTATTTGTTTAGTTTTAATACTGTTTATAGAATATCGTCACTGTCTCTTAATATCAACTATGTGAATACATTTTCCCCGTGTTTATTATTTTATTCTTAAAATATCCTTTGTCGGTTGTTATAATTGTTTTAAAACTCAATATTTTATTAGACTTTGAATCTTCGTACTTAGTCATACTTGGCGTAATCATGTCATCTTATTTTTTGGCAATGTTAATAAAACGCTAAGCCTAATAATGTCTTGCATATCAATTCAGTTGATTATTTATAAGATATAAATTGTGGTTAATATTGAAAGAGAACACAGTGACGAGAACCTTTATAATATAAACATGTAAAAATATACGTTTGACAATCAGTGAAATGTTTATCTTTTTTCAGATTGATAACTTTTTGATGTTTTGATTTTACATAAAAAATATTTATATATTTAAATGCCATCCGCCATTAATGATTCAATTTTTTTTGAGATGAAGTTTTTATACTTAGTATCATCAATAACTCTATATTGTTACTCTTCGGTTTGTGTTTTCAGAAATGTCAATTTATTTGTACCATATCCTAGTATTGTTTAGTTATCATTAGTCACTGTGTTGTCACTTTTATAACTCTTTTCAGAAACTAAGACTCAAATCTTGTTAACATTTTACTGTTAAGTATATATTTGAAGTTTTCAGTAAAATGAACATTACTTGAAATAAGTAGCTTTTGCGGAATTCGTAGGAAAATAAGTATTTTATTGTGAATAATATTATGTTCACGACAAATTATTTTCTTTGTAAATTCATTTCTATTTCAAAATGTACAAAATACATCTTGTTTTATTTGTATATTACGCATTATTATATAATTCAATAAAATTTCCATTTAATATTTTATATGCTTGTTTTAATTTTATTGTCACTACATGTACATTCCTCTAGCATCAGATGCGCGTCCCCTGTTTCTGGTGTTAACTGTCAGAAGTGGACGTCGAGGGCTGGAGAACCTGATGTCTCATAGATTGCCTGGTTTTAAGGGTTTGGGAGACGTCTGAAGTACGTGGCCTATCTAATCAAACCACCTTTACACATAATAAAACACCCTTCTTTTCGAATTGTTAATTCGATTTATGAAATTAAATTGGATCTTTTTTCAGAAGATGAAGCTGTTAAGAATGTGGAAGTTCAGGCCATCGGCTGGGTTTAGTGATCACTTACACACTGTTTTATCATTCACATTCGCCATTCTGTCTGTAGACAGAATTTAACTTCTTTTTTAGGGGGTTTTCGGATTTTCTATATTGTTTGGTTTGAATATTACATTCCCTTGCGTGTTAGTTTATTATGGATAATGAAAGTATAGAGAAAACGACATCTTTTGTTGGAAAAGGATACCTGTTTCACTGGCCAGAAATCCTTATATCGGATTGGTTTCCAAGCTTCGACAATGGTCTAGACTTTATGTTATCAAAAGCTACCTATTTGTTTCAAAAATATATAAAATTTATGTCTATCTCGTCCGGGAAAAAATCAAAATAAGTCTACAAAGGTCTACTTACCTGCCACATTGTTAATATCAATCATGTTGATCTTAAGACGGAATTGTAGTTAGAAGATTTGTTTTAGTATATTATGTTTTTTATCTCATTTAATTATAAACAGAAACAAATATCGGTTTTCCACTGTAACAGTTTATTGAATAACACGTTATTAAATCATTTAATATAAATACTTACAATTTCATATTAAAGTACAAAACATTTTATAGAAAGAGCATGTTGAAAAAGCTTTTTGATAACACAGTGAGAGTAAAGTATACATTTAATATTTATAAATTAATTTTCATGGAAGGAGGAAGAAATATATTGTTTTTTTTTAAATAAATAAAAAAATATTCTTTTTCTTTTCAATTCTTTTTAAAGATTACTCGACATTAAACTTAAATTTTTTTCGTTTAAACTGCATAAAAAAATAGTTGTTTGTGGAAGATTTTAAATCTTATTTGAAGCCCAAGCAAATCATATTAAATATTTTCGTCTACGTACATATAAAAAAATATATACTGAATTAGAAATTTTAACCTTATTAATTAACAATGACTAGACATGTATTTTTAATTCGTTTAACAACCCACAAAAAACTTAATAGAATTTATATAATGTTAAATATATATCATATACACGGGGAAAGGTTAATATTATACGTTTGTGAGAGAATTTTTGGACATGTGTTAATATACAATTATTTAAACACGGTAAATGAATGTGATTTGTAAAAACAACATTTTTTATTTAATCATAACTGATTGATTTTGCAAAATATTTGAGTCGCTGAAAAAACCTGTTGTGTTTTGTGAAATGAGCTGTATGTGCAATATTAGGAGTTATTTATTATTATTTGCAAAATGCAAATTTTAAACTTTTAACACATTGCTTAAAATGCAATTCATAAGTCAAATTACCCTTTAAAACATATAATTTCCATGTTTAACGATTTACTTTACATAGATTTATTTAAAACCAATATTTGAAATACAACCCGTAGTCACTCGTCAATACCCTTATTGATGTGTAAAATAAACAATATTCTCGAAATATTTAAGAAATTAAATAATGTTTAGTTATTTGTTTCTAGGTTCCGAATTTTTGTATTCGAAATCCATAAAATATATATTTTTGAAAGTTATTTTGAATAAATGAAAATAATAAAAAGTGTTAAATACTCACTTCGTTTCATGTTAGTAAAGGGCGGCATTTTGGGTTCATGGTTTTTTCATTACGCTCAATTGATTTGGTTACTTTAAAAGACTTGAACTCTATGGTTTTCTCTATCGCAGACGATGATGTTCCCATTAGACATAACTGCGATGCCTTCAAGCCCCTTGAACTCTGCATCACCAGAACCCCAAGAGCCAAAGGCCCTGAGGAAAGTTCCATCAGGGTGGAAGATCTGAATCCTGTTGTTACCGGAGTCTGCAACGCAAATGTAGCCTTGGTCATCGACAGCAACACCCCTGGAATTAAAATACGGGAATCATTTTCTGTGTCATCAGTCACCAAAAATCCCCAAACAGATTGGCCATAAAATATTTTTACCAGATTTGTTAGAACAAATCCCTTACTATGGTAGTGACATAATTTTAACAGACGAATACAAATTTAATTTAATTTTTCGGTGTCCAGGAGGATAAATTACACAGTTCTGTGTATAAAATAGAACCCGAACAGAAAGCTAGAGTCTCAGATAAAGAAATCGAGTAAAATAAATCCGCCTTGTTGTAAAGTTACTGGCCTTCCATTCTCGAGGTCCTGGGTTCGATTCCTGGGAGGGTGGACGTAACATATTGATTTTGAAAGTTGTTTAAACTACAATTTTTCATTGTTCCTGGACTGGCACCTGAAGCCTAATACTGATCTACTACTTTACCTTTGTGTAACAGATAATCGAAATTCGCTGAATTTAGTACAGTGCCCTTTGCACCAATGTGTGCAAGAAGGCGAATAACTATGAATAAGTAAAAATAATAAATATTTTTTGTCAAGTATTTTTTGTCAGTTGATAACTGAATGCTGGCGATTACAGATAAACTAACAAGTAATCCATACAAATTATTCATAAGAGTTGCTTTATAAATTGTCTGATTACTGTATATATGTATATTAATACAATATATATATATATAAACAGTATATTATTAAATATTAATGTGCGTTCTCATAATATCTTAATCCAAATATTTAATTTTGAATGCCATTTTCAACGAGTTGCAAACTCTGATAACTCACTATTAGAAAATGGAAATCAAGCTGGGGTGGTGTAGGGCTCGAACCACGGACCTTTGATCCGTGAGTCTGAGACACTAACCACAGAACCACAACCCGATTCACGATTTAAATTACGAAATTTAAAATTGATTTGACGATTGTTCGACTGCATACATTTTGTATTTATTTTTTAAATATATATTTCTTCATAAAACTTTATGGTTAATGATTTTTATTTAAATATCAATAAAATATCTTGTTTAAATTGTATTTTTCAGTTTATTAGCCAGTTTTAAAGATGCCTACTAGGACAAGCGCTTGTAGGTCAACAAAATAATAAAACCTAACCGAATAATTTGTTTTCATAGGTGTATATATATATGCATACGTTTTAAAATTTATTTTCAATTTTAAAAAACCCTTAGGGTTATTAATCTCATTTTTTATGTTGGTACTTATGTAGGTGCCATCATTTCGATGACAGATCTACCGTTTTAAGCTTTAAGTCTGTTAGTCAGCATTTCATTTATTTTTACACCAATTAAAGATACTCATCGATTAGAAGAAATTAAAATCTATTTTTGAATTATTTATCTGTGAAGTGATATTTTAAATATTCTCTCGATCTTAAATCGTTGCACAGATTTAAAATATCTGAAAATGCATTCCTACGCGATTTCCGCTGGTCTATTAAGCCCGTTCTCTGTATCTACAATTAAACAAGTCATCCAGGAGACAAAACAAGTATCATTTATTTGGAGAACGGCCAAGTACATAATATGTATAGGTGAGAATGCATGTAACAAAGCTTTTAGGCGTCGCCGCCGCGACTACCCGACCGGCGTCGAATTCAAGAATTCAGAGCTGTCGTAGATACCAAGAGCGGCCTCCATCTATATAAAGACACTAGGATCCAATTATAATGCGTTGTGGATTCGCAATATGATACTCCTTTTCAAAAATAGATACTAATACCTTCATAACATCCTCGAGTCCATACAGTTTTACCTTTTTGGGAAAAAAATGTTCTTTTTGAAGAAATTACTAAATTAGGTAGATTAAAATAACTCCAATTATTAATGTGACATGGGTTTATTGTGCAAACTAGATGAGTTTTTATTATATTGGCTGCTGTTAATTTTATTTTGAATCTTAAATTGGGCATACATAAACATATTCTAATGTGTGCTTTAATAATTACAATGTACATTTATTTAATTTAAAAGTTGTTTAGCTCGTCTCTTTACCTTCTGTTTATGATTTAAAAATTAGTATTTGATTTTAAAAAAATTCGTAAACGTTTTTTCCCATATCATATTTTTGACGGCCTTGCATAAAATGGAATCTTATGGCTTCGCCTGTTTTCTAAATGGGTTGTGTCCTTTTTTTCATCGTCGTGGACCCGTGATTTGTGTCGCGGACTCAAGAATCAGAGGTCCGACGTTCGAACCCCACTCTACGCGAACGTGATTCCTATTTTCATTTAGTGAGTAATAACTCGTTATAATAATAACACTTTGGAAATGCCCTCTCAAAATTAAAATATTTGGGTAAATCATAAAACGTGGGTTTTTTTTTTTAATAGTTGAATTAATAGAGAAACCTACCCTTATTAAAAATTATTTTTTGTCAAACACGAGACATAAAGGAAAACATGTTAATAATGTAATCCAGAGACATACCTCCGCTTCGCGGGAACAATAATACAATGGTATGTATGCTTGGTTAAGATATTCTACAAGAAATAAATTAAATTATATTTTCAAAAAACATATTCGCCATTGATATATTTTATTTTATCTCTTTGGGTAATTCAACAAAGATACATATTAGAAAACATACTATTTGAAAGCATTCGTCGATACAACTTTACATGCATATATATTTTCAATTATAGAATTACACAAAATAGATTTATTTATTAAGATGTAATACATATTTTTGAATATTTGATTTCTTTATACAGGATACAATGCAATAAAAAATAAGTTGTACCTGTGTACTTATTAAATAAGATTTATTCCTAAGAGATTATTCGCAAAAGCTGAGAGAGTATCATGAAAAATGTAAATTTTATTGTTTTGGCAGTATATATTATATTCCCGACACATGCGGCCCATAGGTGTGTGGTGTGTAGCATTATTTAAAAATAAAGGCAGTTTAAATATTCCCCGATATCTTAGTGTTCTCAATCCCGAATTTATTTGTATTTTATTTAAGAGTATCTACTTTAAAGTTTAATTTTTTATTTATAAATAAAATGAAAATATGATTAATAATTTTTGTTTAACTTCTTCCTAAAAAGGTTTTTCCTCTGTATGTGCAACCAATTACGGTCTTGATAACTCTATAGGAAAATGGAATCCAGCGTTGTTTACAAAAGTTTAGACATAATTAAAATACATTTTGAAAGTATGTTAATTGAAATATTTTTATAGTGAGGAAAACAAGAGTTTTCCATTAAGACGTATAAGAATACGTTATTATGCATTTCGAAAAAAAAAAGATTAATAATCTCCAATTATTGAAGTAATCTTTTATTCGTTGTAGTAACTTAATCTGTGAAGTGCAGCAATAATCCAGAAAGTTAAATAATAGTTGAATTAGCGAGTTCTCGAAACTTCGAAGCGAGGTTATTATAATCCCACTTTAGGAACTTTCTGTAAGGAACGTTTCAAATAAAAATAATAAAAAAATTCAAATTTTATTTTATACATAAGAGGGTTTTATTTTTTATAATTTTAAATAAATAAGATTCTATGAAATACTGTCAAGTAAAAGGGATTTATTGCATTGGCCACGCCTGTAATCCGTCACGATTCAGTTAAATTTTGAACTTTGTGGCAATTATATTTAAATAGAAAATCGTCACAAATCTTGACGTCAAATTAGTTTTCAAAGACAAACATGTTGTTGTAAATACATACTTTTAACTTTTTTTTTAAAGCTATGTAAGACAACATGTCTTCACAATATTCATATTGATATTGATTTTGAAAATACAATTAATTTTTCTAAATCCATTTTACATGTTTTATCGGTATTCATAGAATGTGATATTGATGGCTAATTCCAAAGGCAAAGTATTATTTTCTTTGAAATATTTTAAGTTTCTTCAAAACGTTTCTAGGGAAAGTATGAATTTCACCCCTTAGGGTTAAAATATCTTCATTAACATGTTTCAATCTTTTGGAAAACATTTTAGAAAACGAAATATGGAAGTCTAGACGTTTTCAGGGCTTATAACTTGTTTATGAACCTTATCAACGTCAATAAACGGTTAACTTCACAAAAATCAACAATTGGAAAAATTTAAGGAAAATGGATTTTTAAACATAGGCAAAATGTGAATGTTGCACAGTGCGTAAAGTTATCTCTTAAACCAGCTAATGACAGGTCATAGTCTATGTAATTGTAATCCTCTTATATTTTTTCTCTAACATTTTAGTAGTAATAGTAATATATTATTTTTCGTCGTTTATAAAAATTCCGTAAGGTTTTTGTAAGTAAAATTGCATTTCATTGGCATTGTTGAATTGGGATCCGCATCAAATAAATGCTATCCGGGTAAGGAATTGAATGCTGGTATATATGGAATGCTATTAATCAAAGTGAGTCAATCCTTTTAGCACTTCAATAAAAATACGTTATTGTGTTATTTATTTTCCGAAACACAAAGGAAACGAAATTGGTCACAAACAAAAACAACAAAATAATAATATAAAATAAATGTACAGTATTGGAACAATAAAAAGTAAAGGAAAACCACTTATTATGAATTGTCGTCATTATTACAGTGGAAGATACGAAAGTGAAATGGGCAAAAATGGATTGCAATAAAGAGTGGGAGTATCCTTAGTTATTATCTTTAAAAAGTCTGTGATAAAAAAATCTTTTGCACGCTGTGATGTAACGTCTGAAATGAATATTCTAGATTTCAGACATTTGAAAGAAAAACATAGTGTTAAATAATTCCTTTTCCATAATGCACAAAAAATATTGTATGATTTAGGCCTGTTATAGCAATATACATTACAAAATACAGACAGGCGTCGTGGCGCAGTTGGTTAGATGGCCGACTGTGAAACTGGCGTCGCGGGTTTGATTCCCGCCAGTTGCAAGAAAAAATCCATGAAAGATTTTCTTCTCAATTGGTCTGAATGTTGTGGTGAATTTTTTACTTACTCCTTCTATATCCCCTATTTTCCACCTGCTGACAAGCCTCTAAAATAGAGGCTTATCGGGTTATTCCTTAAAAAAAAAAAAACATACAATCGCCGGTCATTTGACTAGCGTTCACTCCCGCTCACTGTCTATGACCGACTGATTGAAAGAATTTCTTCTTTGGTTTTTCTAGTCTAGTCCAAGAAGTCTTAAAATCGAAAAAAATGTTTACGGGCGTTGCCTCGTATGTAGGTGTAATAATTAAGAATCTCACCCGTATCAATAAATATTTCAGCTATCAAACTTCCCAAAAATCATCAAATGGAAAAGTTGAAGAAGTACTGATTTTTAAATAAAGCAGAATAGTGAAAATAACGAATTGTGTAAAGCGGCTACTTAAACCAGCAACCAGCAGCTAAGACTTCCGTATTCTCTTCTTATAAAGGTTCTCCATTAATGTTTCAACATAGATTGCATAGAGAATTGCATATTACAATATGCAAATCTGAATAACTCCTTGGAGGGTCAAATACAGTCCTTGTCTACAAAAATTTAGACAAACTTTTTAGTTTATTGCTTACTAAAATGAAAATTAGAACATTCAATATAGTATGGCAAGGTTTTTTTGAAAAGAGTATTGTGATAGATTTCCGGTTACCGGGAAACCAGATCACCAATCAAGACAACTCACCAAGGAGAACTTGTGATGTCACTGGCGGAGTAAGTTCAAAAACACAAAACTTTAGAACAATTTTGCGTTGATTATACGTTACATAAAAATATATTTTTATAATAATTGGCATTGTTTAAAAATCTATTGACAAATAAAAAATATAAAAAAATCACTGATCTACCTCTTGAGCTGCCACACTATTGCATTTTAACGTTACAAAAAATACAAATATGGTTTATTGAATAACAATACACTTTTTTTTTAAGTCTCGTTTCTTTCTTGGCCTTCGTCAGCTATTGAATACAGCAAATTTAGCATCATTAAGCTTTTTGGCGACAAACGAATCCTTTGATAATATGCCAACAACTATATAACAAAGCATAATATGAAATAAAGTCAATAATTCAGCTTACTGAAATTATCCGCAAGAGGTCATGGGTTCGATTCTGTAGAGATGGGTGACATGATTTATTTTTTTTAAATTGTGTTTTGACACCAGAACAGTCCTGAAACTGGATCTTTTACATCCTGATAACAAGTCTTAAAAAGGATTAAAAATAACAACGAAAATTTTGGCCTGAAGCGTAAGACTTCTTACCTTCATGAAACAAAAATGATCAAGATACGCTGCCATTGGTGTATCAATGCAGAGCCCTATGTACCATTAGGTACGGGAAGGGAATGATGATTATTAAGTTATTGATGACATCTATGACATGACGTCTCATTCGCGAAAGCCTAACGAAAATGATAACTATTTGAATATTACCTTTCTTGTAACTTATAAAATCACTTTAAATAAATAATTGTTATATTAAGCGTTTTAGGCAAATATTGAACAATATAAAATATGCGTAAAAATTGCACCACAATTTTTTTTTTCAAAAGTTAAGTAATTGTTGCGTTTTCATAAAAAATGACGAAATTGATAGTTTTCTTTTACTTTTCCCGTGCAATCCATTTTGTCCATTTAACTTAAATTTTATTTTTATAGCATGAAAGCAACTAAGTATTAAATTTATAACATGAAAACGTGATATTTTAAGATTTCTTCTATTTTTAAGAAAAAAAATTTTTTTTACTTGAAAGTTGGCGGGCTTATTGCAAAATTGTTTTTTTTTTCTTATCATTATAAAGGCGTGACAAATATAATTTTTGTTTTAAAACTTATGCGAGGAAATTAATCGATACTAGTATTTAATGGAAAAAAAGGAAAAAGAAGAAAAGTCATTAAGAAGATGGTTCATCAGACGTGATTTAACCCTCTAATGCCCAATTTTTCTAATTCTAACTAAAAACATATTTTTATGTATTATTTATGTATGTTTGTAGTGCAAATACTGGGAAAAATAATTTAAAAAAAAAAATGTAAATTGTTTTAGTTTTAGTTTCAAATTTTTGTTCATGTGGACAATATGCTACATCGAGCATTAAAAGGTAAAAAAATACAAGAAAATAAAAAAAAACAAGAAATTATAATGGAAGTTGCGGAAACAATTATAACTTTAAATCTTTAAAAAAAAAAAACAAAAATCAGTCTTTGAATTTGAATTAAATCTTTTGACAGAATTTTACCCTGGTGGCGGTTTTTTAAAATAAATTATCATGGCTTGAATGTAAACAATATAATTAACTGATTTCCAAATGATACACGTGTTTGAAATCACTTTCATACACCGATTATTGGTATGTCGCAGATCGTGCTCATTGGGCATTGTAGGGTTAAATAGAGCTTCTGTAGAAAAATCTTTGATGTAGGATGGGAGATGATGCCGCATGGACAGTGCGGGCATTCAATGAGTAAGAAAATAAAGTGGGATTATGAATCGGAATTTAGAAGATGCTTTTACAATAGCCGATGAAAGTTCACAAGGAAAATCAATACATTTTCTTCTTCTCAGAAACCTTTTTATATCTTAATCAATATATCTTTTATACCCTGAACACAAGTCGCTTCAGGATTAAAAATAAGCACGAAAATTCGACTTATATGAACACAATATTGTTAAAACCACAATTTGTCCACACTGTTTCACCTTCATGAGATCCATCCTCACCCAATGCAGCATAGTGATCTGCATGAAATTATAGTCCAACGTTGTAGGTGTCAGCCCAGAGACAATTAAATATTACAGTGTTAAACCGCCTTTAAAGCAAAAATTTAAATTTGAATGTTTACAAAAAAAATATTTTTTATTAATATCACTACAGAGATGAGGTAGAATTTTTCAAATTCAGGATTGTGGATATTCGAGCGTTTACAGGGCTTATGACCTGTCATTGGCTGGGTTAAGTGGCCACTTTACGTACTACAACATTCACCATTCCGCTTATTAGCGAATATCGACACAGGTAACATTTTTTTGATTTTTGTATATATGTTATTAAATGAGAAACCATTCACAAGCGTGTTGAAGCGCCATCTATGTATTGATATTGAAGTTAAGTATTTTTAATTAGCATATTACTTTATTTTTTATGTATTTAAGACTCTTCCGAGTTAAATTAAGTACTAGTAATCGCCTGCAGATGACTCTGCAATTTATTTATACTTATATTTTGACCAGATCTTATTACACATTATTTTTGGTACGTGTATTTTGTACATACACAAATCTGGATTTCTCCCAAGGGGGAGTAGGTATATATTATAAATATATACCTACTCCCCTTTGGGAGAAATCCAGATTTGTGTATGTACAAAATACACGTACCAAAAATAATGTGAAATAAAATATTCTTAAATTAGTTTGTGTTGTATTTCTTACCTTGGGAATTTAAACTGTCCTTCTTCAGATCCCTCAGTACCGAAGGAAGAAAGAACGCGCCCATTGACGTCGAAGATCTGCACCCTGTGGTTATTACTGTCTGATACTATGACTCTGTTGGTGCTGCTAACCGCGATGTAGTGGGGGTGCTCCAGCTGGCCTGCTTTGTGGCCGAAGGAACCAAACTTGCCCACGAAGGTTCCGTCTGATTGGAATACCTGAAAACGAAACAAAAAAAAGCTTTAAGATACCACCAAGTCGAAATGCAAACACCACCATCGAAACATTATACTAAAAAAACTTCGAAAAAGAATATTCCCCTAATAAATAACCAAATATCTTTTCAATACAGCCCACTTTGTGATTTGAAAAATAAAATAATCGTGTGTCTTTCAATCTCCTAGCCCCTCCTTTTCCTCACCCCCATCCTAACACATTCTACAACATATCACTTAATATTATTGACCGAATTGGAATTCATAACACTGGAAGTGCATAACACTAGAAGTGCATGTTCGAACATGGTGGTGTTTGCATCCCTTTAATTCTCCGCGTAATTTATGTATTTTTTTATATATTTATGTATGGTTATGGCGAAAGTGTATATTAGTATTTGCATGTTGGTGTAGTGAGTGTTCTGACTAAGGTGGGTACGTCTCGAAACCGGTAGACATTAAAAGTCGATAAGTAAATATATACCAAAATTTACTAACATTAGTTTTAAGATATGCACTTAAGTCAATATTTCTTTTACATAGTTTATTAGAACGTATTTAAGATATATTAGTTTACAATCTACTTTCATTATCCATTTGGATAATTAGTAAGTACCAGTATAAAATTGCTATTAACAAATGGATAGTGGAGGTGGGTTGCGCACGGATCGATGAGTGGATCAAGCCAAATAGGTCAAATGTGTGTACTGTTTATGAAATTTGGTCTATTGGTCTGTATAAATTGGTTGTGTTTTTTTATGATAATTTTAGTTTATATTGTTTATTATGTTTATGAAAATTCGGTTAATTACGTTTTTTTATTATTAATATTACGTTGACTTTGTTAAATAACTAATTTAAGGCGTGTTTCACATTTTGTAAAATGTTTCCCTCGGCATTATTCTGTATAAAAAAAGAATACAAACAATAAAAAAGTATAATTAAATATGGTTGGTGACAATGGGATATCAGGTTAGAGCAGCAATATAAGATTTTTGGTTGGTGATGGTAAAATATCACGTCGGGAGCGTGTTAATATCAGGTCGGAGTCACCATTGAAAAGGGAACGCTTGTAGACGCAGGGACCTCCTACCTCAGTTGGTCATTTTATATTTCCCTGACTGTCAGCAATCCGTGCTAAAAAATCAGGAATTTGGAAGTTTTGATAATTTATTGGTTAAATTCAGAAATTTATAATTCACTTTCTGCACTGTTATTATGACGACAGTAGGCTAGATGGATGATGATGGGCATCACTTTCCGGGTGAGTCTCACTCTTCAATTGCTGTATTTCAGCGATTACTCAAAATACACGTAAAAACAAGGAGACAGTTTCACTATTCAGGCACCCATAAAACACAGGTAAAAATCAACTCATTTAGAAATAGTTTACGTTGGTCCAGTCAGAAATCAAACCCAGCACTTCAGGCACAGTCGGCTAACTCCACGTGACTTTCTTTTTCAATATATTCACGTGAGAGTAGCTGAAAAAACTCTTACAAAGTTCTGGTTTTATTTCACACACAGAACTGGATAAATGTAGAATAAAAATTTATTATTTATTTTTGAATCTGGAGGTTAGGCTCACATAAACATAATATATGTGTTTGTGCAAACAAACATACATATATTATACATTCTTACTTACATGTACAATACGCATGCATGCGCTATTATAGGAATATAAATACATGCTTTGGCCTTTTCTGGAACTAATTCGTTTCGTAAATTCATTGGTATTGTACGAGAGGAAACAAGAGCAAAATGCGATTTTGATTATATTAGAGTGAGATGGATATATGACGAACGAACAAACGAACGAAATTATAACAGAATAAGCCTGCCGCAGGTCACTTCAATCAATGATTTATTTCTAAGTGTTTTTTTCATAATTGTGTATTAATAGATAAAAAAAAAAATTATCTTCCTCAGAAATTCAAATTCATTTATGTATTTATTTACGGACATTGTCCATGTATACAATTTATAGGTTTTAAATATAACAATAAAAATATAGTTGAAAACATTTAAAAAAAGAAAAGAAGCATTGACAAACATAAGGGACATCAAGACAAGATCTGGACTATTTAATTAGTACTCGTTTAAATCGTTGTAAACTTAAACCAAAAAAGTACAGATCTTGTCTTGAGTTAACAAGACGACAAAAACGGGTCATTGGAGAATTAATGCCATAGTTTGTTTCAAAAGTACTTTATTGTTTCTCAAACTACGAGTCGGAATATTGAATTTTATTTATCCCAGTAATGATGGAACATCAATTATACCATTAAGTATGCCGAACATATATATGGAATCAATATTAGTTCTACATTTTTGTAGACTAGAAATATTTAACATTGACTCTATATCAGCATAATAATAATTACCTCTCTCTAGTCCAAGCATCTGCGCTACTTTTCGAAGCAAGCGATGTTGGACTGATTGAATGTGATTTATGCGATTGACATAGAACGGAGACCAGACCATTTGAAAAATATATTGTAAAAATATACAACAATCTTTATTTGCCCGTGTTTTTTTTGTATTTTTTTGCACCACACGCCAGGAAGCCCAATTACAGTAGTGAAATACAGCGCAGAACACCCAGGCTTAAAAATAACACATTTAATTTTAGAGTTTCCATCGAGAATCGAACCTGGACCCTTAAGTATGTGAGTGAAATATCTAAGCCGCTACACCACGGAACAAAATAAAAAATCGGAACGCTTAAAGTACGCAAACACCAATAAATTCAATTCAATGGTAAAAAGTCCTTAAAAATGATTGTGACGTTTTTAATACGGCGCTCGACAATGCCATCATTCTTTTAAGCAATTCATGCTTGTCGTATATTTATGGTTTTTAAGTCCAATACAATTTAAAATATTGGATTACGTTGGGGAAAGGCCCAAATACTATAAAATGAGATATGGTTTAACTTTTTATCAAACACCATCCATATATCCTCATGAATTGGGTATAAATTACCCATAAATTGCTGGAAACATAATAACTATTATTAATCATTTCGCCAATCGCTACGTCCTTCCAAAGCCGTAAAATAAATCTTGTAATAGTAACAGATTCGTTATTGACTTTCAGCAGATTATTAGCGTAAATTTTAACAAAGCAAAAAATATGCGTTGTAAGATAATAAATGTTCACGTATTTACTCTAATCCCGTAAAATGTTTTGTATTTAAGTATGTAGAGCGAGGCTATTGAGAAATTTTGAGTTTTTTCAAATCCATTTTACCCGGATTCAAAGTTTTGTGAAATATTTTTTTATGTCAACGTCAGCTTATCCGAGGAATTTGATATAAGACTGGATTGACGTCGGTAAATACTTTCTAAATTGACTTAAAAACGTCCCTTATAACATAAAGCCCAGCTCAAACTTTCAACTAACTTCCTTTTTAACTTCTGCGAAATTTGGAATTCATTTGGAAAAAAAACGCACGAAATTTTTGTAAGGATATCGTAGATTATACGAAGTTCTCTAACTTTGTGTCGAGCTACGTTGATGGATATACGCATGGTAACGAACGCGTTAAAACGTATTTTTGTCCGAAACATAAATGATTGAGAGTGTACTATTTCTGCCTTCTTAATTGAAGAATATTTACTTAAATCAAGTTTTGAAGTTAAAAAATGATTAAGTGAATGAGAACTATGATAATCTTCGATGAATTTGAATATTTTTGTGAATGTAAAGGTCAATTTTGTTATAAAGTAGATTGCCTGTGTTTTTTTAATAACAGTATACCTTTGTATTGATCAGGTGATATTCAGACGGTTGCAGATAGACAGCGAATGAGGATCGCGAAAAACAGCGAGGGGTGGAAGAGACAGGCAATGGCCTATGTCAGTGGAACGACATGGGTTTTTTTTACAATAAAATGTATTGAACTTGATACTAATTGTATTTTTTAAAAAAATATTTATTTCGATAATATCAAATTACTTAAATTCATTTAAAAAGGATTGTCAAATTATTCATTAATTTACATTACTTGAACACAAGTCTCAAATCGATGAGAGTAAAGTCCTCTGTTGAGTTGAGACTAATACAGCACAATACAGACAAACATACAAACTTATTATACACATGCATAGAACTAAGAATAGTCCAGAAGGAGCTTAGAATCATATTTGAATACATCGGACCGTGTTGAAAAAACCCCCCACTATGCCCCACTTTCTCGCGCGCATTCGTGATGTCGCCGCGTAATGTTGCACGATGGGAAAAAATATAATCATAACACAAATGTAAGGTAAAAAAAGCAATTTGTTAATTGCTCTTAAATTTTACTGTGCACGCGGAAATATTGACTGACACAACAGAGTAAATAAGTAAAGGGCCATTTAATAAAAGTAATTAAGTTAATTAACTTGGAACTTAAAATATAAAACAAATTTTATGTGACATAAAACTGATATTTTTATATCATTTTCAATAATATTTGATATTTTAAATAAAATGTCGGTCAAATATCTACCACAGAGTAGTTTAATCCGATGTCCAATTATTATAAGTTCTCTCATTAGATGAGCAAAGTAGGGTAAACAAAAATATAATCCTGACAACACTAACGAAATGTCCATTTTGGTTTCTTTGACAATCTGACAGATGGAAAAATAATTCAATTTTTAAGTAATGTATTTGCTACTTACACATTCATTTGCTAAATACACATGAAATGTGATCCCATCCTGTTTCTTAGGGGTCCTAGCAGTATTTCTACACTTCAAAAGGATACAACACGGCATAGTTGAATTCAAATTAGGAGTTGCGTACTGAGCGACGTCGACAAAGAAACTAATGGGTCAAAACGTAAAACTACTCATTTATGAGTAGTTTAGTCACCTTCTGTTTGATGCTCGTATGCGGTTTCTGGACTATTCTTAATTCTATGTACACATGTATTACCGCATATAAAAAAATAACAGAAATAAATATTTTCTTTTACAATACACAATCAAATACGAATTTAAGTCGTCTTTTTTTTTCGCCTAGAATTTTCCCCATCAATAACGAAGAGATATTTTAACTAAACCCTCTTTACTAAGATTTAATGGTTGTACACATTGACATACTATAACACATATACATACCCCGAGCCCTAAAAATGATGACGCCAAAGCCATGCCCAACGCGTAATTTGCCGTTCTTCGATCACCCCAGCCAGGCGTTACGCTTAGAATCGAAACCAAAATTCCCGCTTGTGTCATGAAAGCGTGTAAAAGCCTTTCGAACAATCACTGTCAAAAGGCAATCCTTTTGACAATGTTCGGATTTGTCCTTTGTGTATGAAAAAACTACTCAATTCAAATCTTACCCAATTGTAACTTTTAATTGATAAATATTTGTTACTGAGTGGTTAACAAACCTTAGCACATTAATAATATATTTTTAAACATCAAACTGCGCCTAGCGATGCAATTGCAAAGCTTTTCTTACCCTCAGGGCTGCACTGATACAAACGCGTTATTAAAATATTAAAAAAAGGAACTGAAATTATTTTTGTATTCCTAAAAATTCAGTAAAATGAAATAAATAGGTTAAAATTAAAAGGAATTCGAGATTTATTTTTTTAAGCCTAAGTCTTAACGGGCTTATGAAAACCCCACCAGATTGGCATTATTGGCTATATATTATATAATAACACTTAATATAAACAATCGTAAAGTCTATTTAAATTTACAAACGTATAATTAGGCGGACATGGCAAGTGTATCATCGCAAGTTACGAGTCACAACATCGCTTGCTTCTTCAATGCTTGCCTTTGCTTTTGGAACACATCGACAGTACCATTTAGTGAGATTTTGATCACTGTTCTGAGAATCCTTGGCAGAGGGGAAAATAATCCGATGTTGGTTTTATAATTTCCCACATTGAAGACAGCATTGGTACGCAAGTTAGGTGGTACGCAAGTGGGATCCACCAAATACTAATTTACTAATTACAAAAAAAAAGAATCCTCAACGCAATTAGATTATGAAAATACAATCAAACATAGCTTTAATTGGTTATATATTCTATGCTATTCTAGGAATTCTTTAAATTATTGTACTTAAAATTATTTTTTTATACATCCTGTGAATCAAACGAGGTATCTTAAGACCTTTCAAAGTGAATATTTATATGAAAGATGTTTTACCTGAACTCTGTGGTTTTCCTTATCACAGACGTAGATGAAGCCTAATGCATCTGTGGTGATGCCCCACGGACAGTTGAATTTTCCATCCCCAGTTCCTTGACTTCCAAATGCTCTGAGGAACCTGCCAGATGGGTCCATAACCTGAAAAAATATTGCATTTTATAATTTATTTATTCATATTTTTCGCTTACAAACTATAATAATAAAAATAATGTGGCCTTACTGGGGTTTCCCGTGCCGAGGACACTTAACAATATACTTTTTTGAAATTACATTTGAGAATAAACAAAGAAGACTAACATAATTAACAAATATTCAGACAGTTTTAATAACAACGTATTCATGTACATCTATATTATTTATACTACAAAACACACAATGAAAATAACAAAAACCTAACATAAGCTATACACTTGTGGAGCAGTTGGTTCAATATTGGTATGGGCGAATGAGACAATCCATTTTACTTCTACCTAGCTTCACTATCCAATTTTTATATAGACTTTTAAAACATTTTCTCGTTACTAATTGTTTTAATAGATAGTGGAAGTAGGTTATAGATTTTAATTGAATAATACTCAAAATCCCTTTGTCCGAAAGTGGTATTAGTTTGTATTTGTTTAAGTTGTCTATGTGTTGAGAATCTAGTGATTATATTATTTGTATGTGATGTATTTGGGGGGTTATGTCTTTCATTTGAGTAAGAGTAGTTTTTGAATCTATAAGTGAGTATTGTTTTTGCGTATAATTGTTTTAGTATAATTTAGCGTATAGTTCATTGAATATTTGTTTTTTATTTTGCCTACTTCACCGTGTAATTCTTCCAAGGGAAATGCAGGTTTTTTTTTTTGGCATGTTGTATAGCAAACAATTCAGACTAGTTTTTTGTCTAAATTTGTTGCAACAGAGAGGAAAAACATTTTTGAGTGGGGATATGAAAGTCTAGGCATTTACAGGGCGTCAGACCTGTCATTGGCTGGTTTAAGTGGCCACTTTACAAACAGTGTAACATTTACCACCATGGCTATGTTTAAACATCCACATTTTCTCAAATCTTTCATCTGTTGACTATTGTGAAGTAAAATAGCGAGCTCAAATTGAGATCTGAATAACTACCTAGGGAGGAAATCCAGTCAGTCCACAAACATTTGGACAAACTCAAAACATTGTTTTTTTAATTGCATCATTTTTATGACAATATATATTTTTTTTAATAATTTCTCATAAAATGTTTTTTTTTGTGATTTTTTTTTCGTTTTACTTCTGCCGTTTTTTTGTTTTGATAAATAATATGTTTTTTGATGAATATATATTTTTTAATGAATTTGATAAATATGTTTTTTAGAGAACTTCATAATATTGCCATGTGAAATGACCAAAATCATCCCTGTACAACAGACTAGTAGATTTTCATCGAATAATTATTAACAAACGATAAAAATGCTAAAAAAGAATGACATTATGTATTTACATCTAAAAATATGAAATGAATTGATAAACTTTTTTGATAAAAAAAAATTTTAAAATCATTTAAAAAGGTGAGTCAGTAATTCATTTGATAGTCATAAAAATTTAAGGGCATATGCACTTTGAAGATGTATAAAGAAACACATGTGTGAAAAAAAATTACCTCATTAAAAATTTATTATTAATTGTAATTGATCTACAGTAATAAAACGATCATGTCGTATTACGTTTATGATATCATTTTAATCAGATCTGCACTTCGAAATACCTTTGATTGGTTGGCTTCTAAAATCAGAATCAATTTAAGATTGTAAAAAAAGGCATAATTACGTTACTGTAAATACCTGAATACGGTGGTTGTATCTATCCGCGATGATGTACTGTCCTATCCTGTTGACGGCGACACCAGCGAGGCAGTCGAACTCTCCCTCGCCACTTCCGTAGGTCCCGAAGTCCCTGACGAAGATCCCATTGCTGTCGAACACCTGGACTCGGTGATTGGACGAGTCCGCTACTACCATGCTGTTGTCTGGACCCACGGCTATACCGCGGGGCCAGGTAAACGATCCGGGCTCGCTCCCCCGACTTCCCACCTGGAAAGGTATTTTGATGATTTAAGTAAAATAAGGTTTATTATACGCAAGAAATATTATGTTTAGTTTAAAACACTTTTAAAATTCATACGAGAGAGTGACTTTTAAAAATGGGAAAAAGCCTTTGGAATTAAAAGTTTGTGGGTGATTCAACTTTTTCTTGTCAGTGTGTTGTATCTTATCTTATTATATCAGTAGTTTATACCTTCTCGAATTTTTTCGTATATTTTTTTTCAATTTCAAAAACTTTCTCAGTTTTTTTGTTAGTTCGATCATTTTTAAAAGATTATCATGTTTTGAAATATTATTTGATCATTCATAAGACTTCTATATTAAATAATTTCTAGACTATCATCTAATACTAAATATGCTGTATTATATATATATTTTTTTTTTTTTTTTTCTTTCTTTACATATGCTTTTTGCTATACAACATACATTCATTTTTTTATTATGACTTTAAATATGTTTCTTACTATGTATTCTGTTTTTATGTTTTCACTGCATTTATTACTTTGTTTTAATAATTTATTTTTTTTGCTACGTTTTTTTAACTACATTTTTTACTATGTTTTTACTACATTTTTACTATGTTTTTACTACAATTTTACTATGTTTTTACTACAATTTTACTATGTTTTTACTACAATTTTACTATGTTTTTACTACATTTTTTACCATGTTTTTACTCCATTTTTTACCTTGTTTTTCACTTTGTCCTGTATCTTTATAACTGTTTCTATAAATTGATTACTGTTTTTTATATTTTTTTGACTGTTTTAGAACGGGGTAAATAGCTCTAGTTAGACAGTCAAAGCAACTTTACATAAATTATAATTTTGTGTATGTAATATAATGATAATAAATAAATAAATATGAGAACATCAAATAAATCAACGGTTCAACGTATACCGGAGTTATAACTCCGGTAATATAAATTATATGGTCGGTTACTTGTACATAAACATATGCCTTGTACACGGAGCTTAGGCGAACTTAAAGTTCTAAGAAGAATTTTCCTTTATGTGGATTAAGGCCAATACCTCGGAGTGGAGAGTATTTAAGCTTTCAAAGTCGAACGCTAGATGGCGCCCTCCTCCCTATTTGTGTAGGGGATTTATATTGTGCCAGTGCATGGCCACTCATCTTGGAAATTCACTCGCAAGGATATCAATTCGCAGAGGCCATGAAGTTGTATCAAAATTAATGGTTTTAAAAACTCTACAAATGATAAGTTGTACCTACCTATATTTATAATATTAATGGATTTGGCTACCCTTATGATCATTAAAAATGTAAATAAGCTAATATTTTTCTTTTGTTTACATGTACTCTTCAAATCAAACCATCCGCATCCAATGGTGCGTTTGACGATTGGTAAAGTTAATGTTGAGTAAATAGGTGCGAAGATTTTTACGATCACTGTTATCAATATGTTTATTTTTTGGGTGATACCGTGTTTGTTGGATTTGTTCTGACGTTTTGCTACCATTGCAGGAGCCATCTTCAGTTTAAACTGAGTGTTTTGTAGAAAAAAGTATAAGTTTAAGTACTAGTCATTTGTACCGTGTCGCAGTCCGCAATAGGCACATTTCTACTCGTTTTTGTAGTATGTCGTGCTAGGAACCATGTTGATTTTAATGTAGGACAAATAAAGAACCATTAATTATTCTTAGCCTTCGCTTTAGCATTAACCTTCAATTAAAAAAATAGAAAGAAAGATAAATTACAAGTATGTGATAAAATGTACATAGGATAAACACTGTAAACTTGGGCACCCTGACAATTCTGCAAAAGCGGAACACTTTGTAGACACCGAACATTTTTTCACCTTCGGACCAAAAATTTTACATAAACCTAGTAACTGCAGTGCACGAATAATAAAAGAGGCTATAAAAATATACAGACACCCAAATTACATAAACAAAGACGACGGGCATAAATTAAACTCAACATGATTACATACAAAAAAACGAATAGAAATGTGCCTACTGCCGACTGCGACACGGTACAAATTACAAGTAGTTTAGAACATAACTTGAATCGGGTTGTGGTCCCGTGGCTAGTGTTGCGGACTCACATATTGGAGGTCTGAGGTTCAAATCCCACTCTGGTTCAACTTGATTTCCATTTTCTAATGGTGAGTTATTTACAACTCGTTGAAAATGGCCACCAAAATTGAAATATTTGGGTAAATTATAAGAACGCTAATATTTTTTTTTATTTATAAAAAAAAAACATATTTTTTTCTGCAAAACACTCAGTTTACCCAAAAGATGGCTCTTGCAATGGTAGCTGAAACGTCAGAACAAATCCAACACACACGATATCACCCAAAAAAGAAACATATTGTTAATGTTGAGTATTTCGATAATTTATTACAGAAAGTGAATGTGATTAGTATTCCTCTCAGGTGCCAGTCAGTAAACAGTAAACTGTTGCAGTGTAAAACTATCTCATAAATAAATATCTCATGTCAACCTTCCCAAAAATAATTTAACCCGGACCCCGGACAAATTACTACACTACGAGATGGAATTTTCTCCACTAGATTTCCATATTTGGGAATTTTGCCTTGAATAACTTTGTGGTCATTCATTTAAATAAAATAATTTAAAAAAACTCAGACTTTTTACCTGTAATTTTTTTTTTTTTATACAGACTGATTTCAAAGCTATATAAACTTCTTTATCAAGGTATACATAAATAATGAATTCTATCCTATTTTTTCTAATAAATCTGGCATACACCAATTTAATCGTAATGATTGCAATTCAATCTACATTGGAAAAAAATTAAAATATTAGAGTAGAAGAACAAGGCGCCAAAATAATATTTTTTATGAATTTGCAAACCATTTGATAATAATCATAATTTCAATAAAGACACTGAATTAAAGTTCTTTATGTTGAAAATAAAATATTAAAATTAGCCAACTTGGAAATCTTAGAAGCGATTCATAAAAAGAAAAATATAATAAATAACCTATTAAACAATAATTTTTTAGTCCACTCCTGTCTAGTTTTAGAGATCGTAACCATTTCACATTACGCTTCCCATCGCCACAAGACAAAAAATCTTGATTCATTAGCTCCATACGCAGAGTAAACATTCAGAAAATAAAATAGGATAGAATTCGTAAGTCAAGTATACCTTGATAAAGAAGCTTGTTTAGCATTAAAACCGGTCCGTAGAAGAAAAAGTGGTTGTTGTTATTTATTTTGTAAAAAAAACTATCAACATTAGTTTTTTGAAATATTATCAATAAAAATGTTTTCTGTAATTTCGTAAAATTTTCTCTTGACTTTTTACTAATTTTGAAATAAAATAAACCGACGGTATTTTTACCTTAAACAGCTGACGGCGTTTCTGCAAATATTGGCTCCTAGGGGAGGAACCTGCTGCTGCGAAACCTATGAAATATTTGTTTTATTATCCTTTTAAATAGTACACCTAAAAACAATCGGTCTATACACAATAAATAAATAATTTTATCTATAAAAGACCGATTCTAGATATTCCTATCATATTCTTGTATTTATGCAAGAAGCAAACTAATAAAAATAACAAATAAAAATAATTGTAATATTAAATTATTTTTTTACCTGCTACCACCGCCGTAGCTGCTGTAGGGGAGATGGGGGAGCCTGCCGCGTTTTTTTGGTCGTCATCAGAACTGGCCATTTCAGAAGCGGACCTTAGCGGCAAACCCAAAGATAAGCGCCTTGCTGCTGCAGAGCTCGAAGGAGACAAAGCACCCGATGCACTTCCTGCGCTTTCCCTTTCTTTCCCTGCTCGGCCACCGTACTTGCTTTTTAAGTACCGTGCCCAGGAACTAGCTCCATCCTTCTCTCCACTCGCTCCAACGCTCGTCTTTTCAGGAGAACTTTCTCTGGATTTCAAAGCATGACTTGACCTACTCCTGGCCAAGTCACTCGCTCCTGAAGTTGATGTTCCGTACTTTGAAGCAAGATATGCAGAAGGTGAAGCTGTTGTGGGAGAAACCGGATCATCTAATTCATCATCATCGTTTCCCCCGAATCCGGTATGACTGCTGCGACTTCTCGCTAAGCGGTTGCGGCGTTCTTTTAAAGCAAGGTATCGTGATCTTCCAGTGGGATACTTACTTTCCTTATCTTCGGCGGATTCTGCTACTCTGGATGAACTATATTTTGAGTCATCTTCTTCAGCTGATGCTACAGTAGGTTTGTTTTTGTTTAAAAAACGACTTGTGTAACCACTACCGGTACTAGGTGTTCCGTATCTAGATGTTGGTAATTCTTCTTCAGGCGGAGCGGGTCTTGTTCTATATCTCGTCGTCGCGGGTTCTTCTGATTTAGAATACTGAGAGCGGCTAACTAAAGGAGATCCATCTTTATTTGCTTTATTTTCTTGAGCAGTCTCACGAGCATTAGAACTTCTCGCGAGAAGTGGTCCTGTATCACTTTTAGCCATTGCTTGTGTTTCTGCTTGCTTAGTCGTTTCACCGTCATCACTTTCTTCGGAAGAGTCTGTTTCTTCTTCAGAGCTTGTCTCAGTTTCCTCAGCTTTCACAGGCTCAGGTGGTGGTGGTGTGGGTCTGTTAGGTGGCAAAAAACGACTCTGGAAACGCTGCGCTCCGCTGCTAGGTGGTGTTTCCTTCTTCTCTGGTTCTGTGGAAGATAAACAGTTTCGTGTGGATTTTCCATCGTTGGGTGTATTATCAATACTAGCTCGTTTTAAATAAATCTGTTTCATTTCATTTGTGGTGAAAGCCGCACCTGTATTTTTGATGGCTGCTGCTGGCACACTCTCGGATGAAGTGCTCGATTCGGAGCTCTCGGATCTGGTGGCAAGCTTGTGGACTGGTGGAGAGTCCCTTCTCGGGACACTGGTGGAGTGAGCAGTGGCAGCTGCAGCTGACGACGTCACTGTTGGCTTGCGCTGTTGTCCTCGCTGTGGAATACTGCCTGACTCATCAGATTCTCCTTCACTCGAAGCCTGAGAACATCATCAAACATACTGAATCTCGTTACATGAGCGAGAATTTTAACATTCGTTCTTTTTCATTTCGACATTTCTCCCTTTGTCTCATTAGAGTTTGCAGTCGATAAGTTTAACATTAATAAAATTATGTCCTGTAAAATGTTGTTATTGTGTGTTGTGTTGAAGTAACCGATAGTATTGTAAGTTCTAAATCTCTAAATATCTTACAAGTTAGTCATTGAGCAAAATTAATCTGTCTATATATTCTTACAATAAATATAAATAGCTGGTAACATGAGTCAGTCCTCGTCCGCACTCACCTCTTGCGCTCGCCTGCGCTCCTCCTCATCTGGTGCTCGCTTGAGAGCTGCTACCCGTTCCGCGGGAGGACGTTCGGTCTCGGGGGCTCGCTCAGAAGGACCTGCGCCCTTATTCAATCTTTTTATTTTCGCAATTTCATCATCCTCGCTGACTTGTCGAGCAGCAGGAGTAGGCGGTTTTTTCTGCACTGGTTTTGGTAGAGGTGCTGGTTGAGGGGGTGGAACTTCTTTTACTTTCTTTTTTAGTGGATCACTTTCTTGTAAGCGTTTCATCACTCTAGGAGAATCAGTTAACCGGAATATTCCACTTAACGGGCCACGTGCTACATCTTCAGTATCAAAGACGCGTTCTTTTTCTTTTGTAGCCTGTTCGTTAAACCTAACATTACGACCACTTTGTTCTGTATCTGAATCGTCGCCTTGTTGACTTTTCACAAACCTTGACCTAAAGCGGCGAGGACGGCTACTTTCGTTATCGTAACCATAATCTTCTGTTCCGTATTCACCTCCACTTCTTCCGTAGCCACTATATCTATCAACAGGGGCGGGGGCTGGACGACGGTCACCAAATTTTCTACCTCCAAGAACATCATCACCCGCTTCTCCGTAACCCCTATCTCCGTGCCGAGATTCTTCTTGCTGCCTAAATTGAGTTGCCAACCTATGGTCGCTCTTAGATCGCATCAAACCTGGACCTCCTGATTGCTGTAATGCGGCACCACTCCCGGCTGTTCCTCCTGTGGTGAATCCAGTATTGGTAGTGTTAATGTTTAGTTCGCCGTATCCAGCAACATGAAGCACGAGCTGGTTGGGGTCGTGAGCCATTACAAACCTCACTCTTCTACTATAATCACTCGCTTCGTAATCGAAATTTCGAATAAATTCAACAGTCTTCAAAAAAATTTCTTTGGCATCCATAAGCTCGTTATCATCCCATTCTACGTCTTCATTGATATGTTTATCTGCGAGATCGCAGTTGCTAGAAATATTACCAATTTCTAATTCTAAATTATCTTTAAGTGTTGCTAAATTTCTTATTTCTGTTCCATGATATCTATCTATTTCATTTCTCAAAAACTCAGTACGATCTTTAAGAGCTTTCCCGAGTCTTCTGTTGATTTCATCCACTTCTTCAGATACAGACGAGCAGTTTGTTTGAAGGTTCAACATATTTTTTTCAACTACTGCCAGGATATCCTGCAAACGGTGAATACCTCTGCGAACTTGGTTGTTGATTCTGGCAATTTCTCTGCGCAAAATATCCATATGAGCTCCTTTGCAATCCGAGCATACCTTTTTATCACAGTGCCCACATATAGAGCAGTAAGACTTTTCAGAGCAAACATTGCACCGTTCCATGATCTGGCCTGCCGTAGGATCTGGTAACTCTCCCGAGATCTCGATATGCAGCTCCAAAAAGCGCTGAAGAGTAACATTGGTAGGGAAACCTTGCACTCCTTGATAAGGAATGCGATGTTCTGCTCGGCATTCCGGACATTTTACCTGAAAATAAATATGCAACTATTATATTTGCTCGTATAAATACATTTCTAGTTTAATGCGAACATGTTCACGCGATGATTTTTTTTCTGAATAAATTTTGTTAAAGTAACTTTCTAAATTCATCCTTGATTCCAGTTATAAATCATGACCACTTGTTCAATCTTTTACCCTTCTCTTTCCCATCTCTGAAATTCCTTATTCCAACCTCAATCTTTTCCCCTCCCTTTCTTGGCCACACAATGATCCCTGTTACCCGTAAACACCTGCCACAGACACTTGACCAAACACCCAGAAATTGGGGTAACCATGAGCTTGTTAAATCTATTTCCAGAAACTCTCCGAAGAAGACCTTAATCTTTCAAGGGCAGAGAATAATTCGATTACATTAAGAAAAAAAGTTGTTAATATTTTTGAAAATGTAAGTAATACGTTGATTTTACCGAAATTTCCTTAATACAATACACTACTACTGACGTTAAAGATTTTTTAACGATTTTGCATTCTCATTTTATAATTTTTTTTAATGTGTACTTTAAAAACTTTTTGTAAGTGTTTATTTTCTTAAAATGTATCTCTTTTTCATTGAACAGTCCCCGAAACCGATATTATAAATTAATTGAACTATAAGATTATCCGATTGTTTAAAAAGGATTAAGACCTTGGTGTCACATTTAAATGGGATTATGAAAAAAAACATCCCTTTCTCGAAACTTTGTAAAAGCTGAATAATATTCACCCTTCGTAGGCTGTATTGATTTCAGCATTTCAACCCTTCACCGACGAAAGAAGGGCATTTTTCACTCTGCGACATGACCAGCGCGCTCTCAGTAAATCACCAACGAAACTTTTTATATGCTGGTGTCAAATATGAATTAAAAAAGCCCCTAGTCCAGCAGCACAAAAATTTATTGCAATACAGTTTTGTACCATGGATAAAAATGTATCGTAAATTATGGTTAAGTGGCTATCGCATTCGACTGAAGCACAAAATCATTTCTTGTACAAAATGTTAGTATTTAAAACGATATCTTTATTTTTTATATATGAACATAATAAAGATTACACAAGGTAAAAAGGTAAGTATTAAATTGTGTGGCGAAGATTTTTGAAAACGTACGCAAAATGTAGTAAAAATAGTTTGAATAAAAATTAACTCTTTTCAACGCCATAAGTTCATGTTTACAATAACTAACTAATTATATAGTTATGTTTTTGTGACATCCGTTTTTTGACGTTTACCGAGTTTTGACGTTAAGAGGATAATTATATTTTTAAAAAATTAGGAAGAAAATAAATATTTGCGTTATTCTTATTGACCTAAATATTTCAATTTAAGGGACATTTTGGACGAATTGTGAGTACTTTACAATAAGAAAAAATGGAAATCAAATTGCGGCAGAGTGGAGATTAAACTTCGGACCTCTGATACGTGATTCCGTCACATCAGCTACGAGACCACAACCAGATTTAATTTGTTATAACGATTGTACGGGGTTTAATTTTTAAATGTCAGAAAAATTCTCTGATTTGAAATTGCGACATAAGGGTCGGTGTAGTTTCAATGCTTCGGTGGGATTTCCAAAATTTCACAACTTCAGAAACTACAAAAAGCATACCGACATACCGTGAATGATGAAAAAAAATATTTATATGAACAGTTTTAGTATTTCTTTGGTATAAAGACCCTATTTAAAGCTAGAAAAATATTTTACCTGTCGCCTGACGTAGTCGACAAGACCATCCATACACGGCTCCATACAGAAGCTGTGTTGACATGGCAGGAGTTTTGGGTTCCTGTACCGGTCTAGGCAGACACAGCATGTCAGGAGTTGCTCAAACTGCTCCATTGTGATATTTCTTTAAATTTCTGAAAAAATGAAAAAAATAATTTATTACTATAAAAAGACGCCAATAATTGCATTATTAACATATAAAACGTCATGTACGAGTATTAGTCAACAAATGAAGAAACGGGGTAAAAAAGTATTAAAAAAAACAAGCACTAACCGAACGAATTTTATAACTAGTTTGCCTCGTGGTGTAGTGGTTAGCGCGTGTGCCTACCATACAAGAGGTTTCGGGTTCGATTCTTGACATGGTTAACATAAAATAATGATTTAAAAAGGTGTTTTTCTACACTGGAATATTTCATAGTCCCTAGACTAGCACCTGAAACCCAAGACTGATCATTTCACCTCGATGTAAAAAAAATGATCAAGATTCGCTACGAATGGTGTACCAATGCAGTGCCCTATGTACCATAAGGTGTGAAAAGGGAATGATGATGATGAACCAATCGCGACATAATATGACTTGACCTTACATGTTTACATAACATAATGTGTTTTTAAAATAACAATTTGAAAAAATATTTTAATTCATAGGCCAGTCTCCGTGGTGTATTGCTTGACTCACGCACGGAAGGTTCCGGGCTCAATTTGCGGTGAAAAAATGAAATATGATGTTTCTCTAGCCTGGGAGTTCTTTGCTGTAATTTGCCACTGTAATTTTATTTTGATATTGGTATATTCACGTTAGAATGTGCTAATGATGTATGGATTTTTTTATTTTTTTAGACATCAAAGTGTAAGAGATTTAAAAAAGTTGCATTTTGGATCACAATGAAGGTAAAAAATATTTTTGAAAAAATCCATATTATTTTTGGCCCTCAACCGAGGTTTGAAATTTATCACTCTCTGAACATTTTGTTAATTATATATATTGATAAAATTATTCTTTTGTTAGTAAAGATATAACTCATTCACATTACAAATCGAACACTTTTTTAAACTACCGAAACGCAAAAAGTTTACACTCCGCGGAACTGATTCCGTTGAGCGCCTGGCTAATATTGACGAAAACGTTGGCTCATTAAAACAATACTACCTATTTATTACAAAACAACGAGCAATTTTTGCCCTTAAGTAGATGCCTAAATAATAAAATTTGATGCATATTTTAAAATTTAATTCCACTAATTTTCTTTCTTTAATACGAAACAACAGCCGGTTTAGCGCAAAAAATCGACTTTTTCGAAAACTTTAAGCTCTAGTTGTGGGCCAAAAGTAGTATCGAATGTTTCTTTGATATTTTTTGCATTCCGAGTAATCCAAAATGCAACTTTTTAGACCCTGTTTATTTCAAAATACGGAAAAAAAATATCATCTCACCCTAATACACGTGTTTCAGGGTTTCACAGCGTAGCTTCAAAAGAACGTTCCTTATAGTGAACATTTAAAGTCCTATTTTTTTTCCTACAAAAACTGGTTTACTAATGTTTTTCTTTATTTTTAATTTCAAAATGGAGTAATAAACCCTATAATTTTCGGATTACCATCCCTTCCGTAAACCTCTACCCCTCCCTTACCAGCTGCTTCCCTTGTCCGTGTCCGGTGCGTATCGCTTCGTTGGTCAAATTCGTTTTTTACAGATTTTTTATTGTAGGAGAGGGGTAGCGGCTTGTGGAAGGGATATCTGTCCGAGAAATGAAATATTTACTCTATTTTCAAATTAATATAAAAACATTCATAGTAAAGTTAAACAGAGTTTTCGGGAAAAAAAATACTGAGATTTAAAAAAAATATTACCAGGTTGAATGTTTTTGTGAAGTTTCGTGGTCTGGCCCTGAAATGCGAGTATAAATTTCATTTTTATAGAATGAAGAGATTATTTGCGTACATATATACGAGTATTTATTTATATATTCGCCCAATGGGCATTTTTAGGGACATATGCTTGGTTTAATAACAATACATGTGCCAGCCAGGATTTGTAGACGGTACCACCTGTTTCATGTACCAATAAGTAAAACATCGTATGTTAAAAATGCTTTTTTTCGTAGGACTTTTTCAGTGTACAATACAAAATTTCAAAATATAAATTACACAAACATCACTCTGTCAGATTTAAAATTTATACTTAAAATGCATTATGTAACTTATATGACATTATAATAATAAATATGTACATCTCCCTTCCCCTCCTTATCCTCTCTTCAAGCATTCTTGTCCTAATCTCGCCCAATTTACAGTAACTTAATGTTCTTAAAATAAATATAAAAAAATTCTTTGATTATTGAGTACATGATAATAACATTTTTATATGTACAAATTGTATGTATTTATTTGATATGTAATATATTTTCATTACTAACTTTGTATACTGTGTGGAAATCTGTTATTAGTTCTGAGTTTATACACTATATCTGTTTGTTTGCTATAAATATGTATGTAAAACTGTTTATTTCCCAAATAAAATAAAATATTTACCATACGTAGAAAATTATTATAAAGGAAATTAGAAAGACACCATGGTATATAGTAGACTTGGTTGGAGTGGAAGCGAGAGAGAGGTGTTTATAAATTAATTTGATTCAATCGTTTGAAAGAAGACAACTTGTTTTCAAAGAAATCAAGACTGGTATGTTTGTTGGCAGACCTAAGAATTCTGGGCATAGGGGAATGAAAACCATAGTTAGTTCCATGGTTATCGGAATGAAAGAGTTAGTTTTGTCTGAGGTTTCTAGTTGGGATATTTAATTTGATGGAGCTCTAGTTGAGAATATAATGAGTAATAGTTGAGTAAAATAATATCCTAGTTTTGTGACGTGCTTAAGAAGCTACTGGAGAATCGCAATAAAGCAATTCAGTAGGACTTTTTGTGTTGCTGTTTTTTGCATTTGAAATGAACATTATTGAAATATAAATTTTATAAAAAAACTACACTGTAAAAATTGATCAATGGGTGTTACATTACTAATATTTAAGATGCTTTACTGTATGCTTTATGAAACTATTCAATGAAGTAAAAAAAATATATATTTGCTGTTTTTAATCTAACTAATAAATAAAAATAAAATAATCGAATTCTCGTGTAATCTTCGTGTGTTAAATCTTTAATAACAAAAATGAATAGAAACGCCACACACATACAATTTTGTACACTCTTTTTTTATATATTATTCGATTAACATTGGATTTTCTCAATTGGCTCTAGTATAAGTAATATATTTTTACTGATTTTTTATGTGATAGCTGTAAAAACCCGAATAAATAAAATAAATGCAGTATAACACTGATCTCGTGTGTTGTTAAGTGATGTGCTGGGGAGCAATCTGGCGCGTATTGCTTATATGGATATACGTAGATTGAAGATTACATTAGTTCACATTCATTCAATTAAATTATTTTATCTTTAAAATATAATTTGGTAAATTTTGTTAAATTCAAAAGGTAGAAATAGAACGAACTTTAAGCGCTTCGATACAACGCACGAGAGCAATATAATTTTACCCGTACAATATCTATATAAGCGATACGTGCCAGATGACTTCCCAATTCACCACTCCACAACACGCGAGAACAATGTTATCCTACCTCAACTTGCATACAGCGTAGTTTATTTCACACTGCATCGGTCACTCGTAAAAATTTACACTACTGCCAAAAATTAGGTCGAATCGATTTGTATTGTATTATTTTTATAATTTTGGTTTCTACTTGTAAACAACTTGGAAAACGATATCGAGTGGAGATTTGTAGGCTTATATACTTACATTTTGCGTTTGCCTGCCCCTAAATAAATAATGGTCAAAATACATTAATAATCCGTCTGAAATAGCCCTTTCGAGATTTCTTATAAATAATTTGACTGTCTAAGAGGTGATTGCACCAAAAGATTAAGTTCAAAAAAGCTAAACGTCAACTCGCCCGTTCCTGTGTGTATCCCACGCGCGGCCGCGTTAGAAATTGGAATCAACTACTATGAATATTGAAAACTGAAATGGCTCAAAATTAGACAGGGGAGAGACCATCACTCCCTCTCACTTCTGTTCAATGTACTTCAAAGTCTTAACGCTGCTATATACCTGCGTGAAAAATTAAAACCCTTATCAGTTCATGATTTACCTCTTCGTTCTAATTCTCAAAGCACTCTCTTAATACCCATCCACAATTCCTCTGTTCTCTAACTCATATAGTGTCCATGCCGCTCAACTCTGAAATTATCTCCCATCCACCATCAAAGATGTCACTACATTTTCTCTGTTTAAATAACGTCTTAGAATCATTTCCTTCCTCTTCCTTGATCTTTCCTTCTTTCCTCTTTCCTATTTTTTCCTTTTTCCCATTGAATAATGGTACTGATTTAAGATAATTTATACACAAATACAATTATTTATATTTTTTAATATCTGTAGCTTTTTTTATCCTTATATTCTATTGAATATGTTTTAACTTGATTTATAAAAATAAAACTTTAATTTTATTGGTTGGTTGAAAGTAATGGCCCTTTGGCAATAATCCCGCCGATGTACAATTAACATTATGTACAAAAAATTAAATAAAAAAAATATTACAACGTTTTTTTCGGAATCTAATTTATTTTCGTTAACCTTATTACATAAGAAAAAAAATATATCACTTATTTGAGTACAAAAGAAAGTTTTTAATGAAAAATTTTGACTATCAGGATCTACGAAAATGACAAAATATCTTAGAAAGAGATATAATCTTACTACATCACTAAACAAGATACACTTATAGTTTTGATTAGATAAAAAGTGGCAATAACTATCAGGCGATCATTTCCTAACCTCAGGTTACCACACAGCGACTTAAGAGAGTTTTTTTTTAACATAGTTTGTTAAAGGTTAAATGATTGTCGCATTTTCGTCAAAATTGTTTGTTTTATTTTGCCTTTCTTTTGCAACCAATCTCATTCATTGTAACGAAAACTAAATAATTATTTTACTTTTTTAACATAACGGCCTTAAGTCTTTAGAAAATGGCAAAAAATCGCTTTTAAATTCGCAACCAAAATAAACTTAAAAGTGCTTTCCCCAACATGATAATAAGCGATGGTTTAAGTTTGCTAATAAAGATTTTCTTAAATGTTTTAAAAAGTTTTAAAGGTTTGTTGATCTCTTTATTAGTTTAAGTAAACTTTCTTAAAATAATTTTAAAGAAAGGGGTAGCAAATGGCGGTAAAAAAATTGTGAAAGTAATTTACAATTTAGAGTTTCAAACTATCCGAAGTAAAATAAGTTTCAACAATAAAGTTTATTAAGCCATAGTGTTTAAGTAAGAAAAACCGGAGGAAGATGATTGTGAAACTTAAAAACGCCGAATTTCTTAAGATTGTTCTTTCCATAAATAAGATAAAATAATAAAATTTCAATTCAATTTTATGCAAATTCATTGAAAAAAGAAACAAATAGTGTATTTGTCATATTTTTCAATAAAGCAAAAAAGTGCATGTTTTTTAATGTCGAAAGCAGCAAAGTCAAATCTGGTTTCATAAAATGCGGTGATATTTTTTTTATTTAGAATTTTTAGCTTGTGCAAATCAAAATAAAAAATAACGTATTGTGTATTCCATATTTTACTATTGTCTCATGAATGACGTTTTTCCAGTAAAAGTTTTTCGTCTATCACAGTGACAGATGCGTTTGACTACCATGTTTGTATTGGGACCCGGGTTGACATCTGAATAATGTCAACAAGAAAATATTGTACAATTATTTTAGATTTTACCCACGGGTTCGCTCACGTAGTATAACGGAGAATTTATTTAGGTTATTAATTACCTGTGTCGTTAATCAATAAGACATTCGTTTTATCGATAGGAATTTTCCCGATGGAATGATGCATTTTATCGGGATGGAAAGAAGCATGGTCTTTGAATTATCGCCTTGAAAGAAATTCGATGATCTATTAGTCAATGGTGACGATGCATCATTTTTCTGCTCACAAATTAAAAATCTTTCAATGTCCGTAGAAAAAACAAATAAAAAAATAAAAAGTAATATTAAATAGTGACAAAATGTGGGTCCCTGTCTTATAAACGTCTTGAAAAAAATCAGTAAAAAATGTTACGATTGCTAAAACAATCTCGTATTTGTCATCCCAAAAATGAAATTTAAAAAAAAAATAAGGAGGTGATTTTGTCAGTTTTTTGTGATTTCAATTAAAAAATGTAAAACATTCATTGAAATCCTATTTTATTAAATACATGCGCCACATATTATTATTTACATTTTACATTTTATTTATATTTTACATTTGATTATTTATGTTTTAAATTTTATTATTTATATTTCACATTTTACATTTTAATCAATACAGCGCCTTTGAGGTGATTTTCACAAAAATGGCGCTGTATAAATTATCCAAATATCTTTATGAATCAAGAATCCCCACAAATATTTTTTTAAACTTCTTTTTGCTCTCTTGTTTTTAGTTTAGTTAAGTTTTTTGTTGGTGAGTTCCTTATGGCCGTGTACCTTTCAAATATTTCACATCGAGCCTTGGAAAAATCGAACCAGCGACCTGAAAAATAGTAGGCGAATGCGCTAACTACTTTACTACGAGGCCGACTTATCCCAATTCAATTTCCTTTTTAATCATTCTTACCTAAAATCTAATCGAAAACGCTCGTCCTGAATTCTGGTTATGTTTCATGTACAGAACTGTATTCTTCATTTAACTGAACACGAATTCGTTAAAAAAGCGGAAAAAATTCATTTGAAAGTAAACTCGCAAGTTTTATTTGACACGGTATTCAGTCGTTTGTGTTTGTTAATACAAATTGGACAATTTGTATCGTATTTATTTTAAGAGTAACCTTTCAAAACTTTTGTATTTTCTACCAAATTTACCCAGCAGACTAATAATAGTATAATTTATACAAAATCTCTTCCCAAATAAACAGTTAGCACAAAATAGAAAACTGTCACATCCTTTTCCAGCTCAAAATCGTAACCTTCAAGTATCGCACTTTGTATGGGTTTATTTGTCTTTTCCGAATCATCCCTTCGACGTTCACTCTTCGGCCCATCTCTTAGTAAAACAATAATATAGCTTTTAATGGCCGATCGAAACAAAATTTTCAGCCGAAACCGAATTACGGCTTCTGTTCCAGTTTCGGTTAAAACCGAAACCAAAACTGATCGAAATATGAAGTCGCTTCTTGACGCCAAAAATTTGACGTTTTTATTTTTAAACATTACGAGTTGTTTAAAATAAGCATTAAATAAAAGTATAAATTTGTTTATATTAAGGACTTTTTGGTTCGTTATACGTGAAATTTATAAGTTAAAACAATTAAAATTCGTTTATAGTTTTTTTTTCACATTTATTAATAATTTTTACCACTGACCGGGTTTTGTCATGACCGACATCGTCAGACTGGTGGGAGACTACACAAATATCTATTTTATATACAAGTGCAAGCATGGGTTGTAAATTATAATTTTATATAATAATAGAAATAAAAGAATTTAAATAAAAACAATTTAATTATACAGCAATAACAATTGTATGAATTTAAGTTTTGTTTGAAAGAATATAATAAAAACAGATGTCAATAATACAAGTTTATAAAGTGTCATAATAAAAATGTATTTGATTTTTTAAATTATGTGTGACAGGTCTTTAATGTACGCTACAGGAAATCAGTTTATTTTTTAGGTTAGACGATGGCAATAAAATTATTTATTATTTGAACGGACAACAATTCAACATCTCGTATTGTGCTTATTTTCCATACGAGAACAGCCGAATGTAAACCGACACGTCCCGACCGCAGGTTTCAGCTCAGACGAAGTATCGGCCAATGTTTGGCCGAAACTGAAACCGAAACTTCAGTCAGTCACTAAAGGCTTTATCTATATATAAATATATAAGAGAAAATGTTCGAATGGTTCTCCTCGATGGACTGAATAACAACCGGACCGATATACGTGCGGTCTTCAGATAAATGTACATCTTTGCCACGAGAAGGTTTAAAGCTCATATAATCTTCAATTTATTAAGTACAAAAAAAGTAAGGAACGTAAATATTTTTTTAATTCGTCACCAGGGTTGCGTTTGCCGAGAATGCGCATACAAAACATGGATACATGTTATTTTTTTGTTCATAAAAAAAGTTTGTTTTTGAATATTTACAGACAGCATTGGTTTTTTTATGGACCCCAATCAGATTATTTCATTGAATTCCTTATAATATCTCCCCATTTACTGGATTTTGGTTAAACTAAAATAATATCATTCTATACATTTTTAAAACTCGCATTTCTGACTCAACTGCATCCCTGAGCAGAGTTTGACATTTGCTTAAAGAATTCTTTATTTGAAAATAATTTATTATTTTATGTTTTAGAATTCAAACATAAAATAATTTAATAAGTAAGTAAAATAAGTAATTAATTTAAGTAAGTACTTAGGTACTTACTTAAACTTTTACCATGTCTATCTTTAAGTGTTTGTTGGATTTGGTCATGCCATGTCTTTCACGGTCTTCCTCTATTTCTGCATCTATGAAAATTCGTATTGTAAATATTTTGAGCCGTTCTTTCGTTGTCTATTCGCTCTACATGTCCAAACCAGGGCAGAGCTCTTTTGTACACATTATAACTATTTACCATGCGTGTCCCTATATTGTTGCGTTTTTTTTTTTTAAAGTTTACTATGAGAACTAGAACCATCCAGACCCGTACAAAGTACAGTTTTATCTGCTGTCTTCGGGCGAACGGCGCACGGTATACAAATATAACTATTTTTGTAAAACGCAAAACACATCGATACAAAACAAATTTTCTGATACTCTGTCTAAACAAATAACAAAATCGGTTCAGTTTTGAGGTGTGGTAAACGGTACAGCGAAACGTCGATTTTGTCTATTTTTAACAAAAGATCTGACATGCAGTTGTCTTTTTCGCACAGTATCAGGGAGGCATCTGCAAGACAGTGACAGAAAAACAATGTTTGAAGACGTATTTATCGAAATTCTCTGTCCCCACAATTTTTCTAAACCGAAACACAAAAATAATATTGTATACGTACTTATCTTATTCGAACTAAATACAATAATTGATACTAAACTTTCGGTTGTGTTCATTTAATCTATTTAGCAAAAACTCAAATCTAGCAATAGCAAAGCATTGCCGGGTTCATCTCGTATTATATATTTATACGGCACAAATTTTCGGTTAATATCGGACCCGCGTAATAGGTGTAATTAATAAAAGTGATTTCGATACAAGGACAGAAATGTTCTGACAATAAAGAAACTGAACGGTGCTCGATTTGACTAACTATTTTAAATTCTGTTAAAGTTCCCAGCACTTACTTATTCCAATCTAGCCAAGGGATGAATATTGATTATGTGATTACTTCGTTCGATGTGTCAAGGTATTTTAACCCTAAATTGCACGGTGTGTCTAATTTGATACATACTACACCACAAAAATTACAATAAAATTACCTCAAACCTATAATACAAATTTTATTGTTTTATGACAAATAAGTTTCGTAGTCGAGATGGTACAAAAAAACGTAAATGTCCGATAGCTTAGGTTTCTCCATCTGCAGTTTACAAAGATGAAACGAGTCTATGAATGGTATATGAATAAAAAAAAGCAACGTTGTAAATTTCTTAAATGCAAATGCCATGTACTATACAATTATGTATGGCAAAATATAAAAATAATTTCTTGCTTTACAGCACTAAAAGTATTTAAGATAAACACTAATATTTCACACCTAATATTTCCACGAGTATGAAAATTACATTGTGTAGCAAATTTGATACATATCAGATTTTTCAAATATTTTTAAAACTATTTTTCCTTTCCATACATTTTTAGCGTATGAAATAGCATTTTGGATTAAAAAAATTACAATTAAAAAATCATCCAATAAAGGGTTAGTAAAACTAATTAATTTTCTTTGAATGGCAAAACGCTTTGAACTTGGAATGAATTGAACTAAAACATTCCCTTGAGTTCTGAGTTTTTTTTAATGAACTTTTGATTGGATATTTTCTGACTAATCTACTAAGCCTAATGCAAGTTTACGCTTTGATCCATGAGCAAGATTTATGTTATTTATGGCTTAAAAACGATTACACATTAAAAAAAATAATAATTTGGTACCGTCGGGGAAGTGCAATATAAAAGTTGTTATTTTTTCAATACAATATATAAAAAATCAGCTTTACAGGGTGTTTATTAAACCCTGTCATATCTGAAACCACGATGATCATTACGAGCAAGAAGACATATTAAAATATTTTTTTGGAACGAAAAAAAAAAAAAGCAAATGGTTGCTTACTTCTGCAGGGGAGAAACGAGGAGGAGAGGTGGAAGGGTGGAGTCTGATACACCGACAACCGAGCTCCCCTCACTTCGTCCATGCAGAAGTAGGCCACCATTTGTTTTTTAATATTTTATTTAAAAAAAAAATCTTTGTTCTAAATATATTTTTTATATATGCCAATTTGTCTTCATGATCATACTGATCATAGTAGTTTCGGATGTGACAGGGTTAAAAGAACACTCTGTATAATCAAACCAAAAATTAAAAAAAATAATACTTTCTATCATAATTCTAATATTGTGTTACTTCGAAATGGCCGAAACTAATCAAAAATGATCAAATATGTGCTGACAGGGATTCGTTACATTAAGTGCATTTTCATATAAGACATGAGAGTCAATTTACACCAAGATAAATTTGTACCAGGATAATTTGTCAGGGAGCTAAGGGTTAAAGTGTTTTCACACAAAAAACGCAGACAATATAAACGCAATCACACGCATTTTTAAGAAGGGAACATGTGCATGTAGGCATTTACAGGGTTTATGACTTATCATTGACTCGTATATGTGGCAACTTTACACAGTTTGTTCCAATCTCCATTCTGCATTTTTTAACATACATATTTCCTCAACTCAGCAACAACACTGATACAGGCGCTGTCAACTGAATAATTTATAATAAACTAGACTGTATGGCTACCAAGTGGGTAGCTCGGTTATTCCAACCGTGAATTGGAGACAAGTGACTGGTTGTTGTAGTTTTCGTTTACACCCTTTATTGTGTGTATGTATGAAGGAGTCATCCGAAAACCAATTCTCAGTGTAAGCACTTTTATCATATTAAGGACAATGCAGATATTGTATCACACATTTCCTGCATGTACGCAATTGATTATCAAAACATTTAATAGTTATTAACACACTGCTGATACGAGCGGATGTAGAAATCGCTGAGAAACATGGAATAAGTGTACGACCTCAAAATTTTTTGACAGTATGTAAAATGAATACTGGGCTATATATATGTGATAAAATTCGCAGTTACGACATGCAGTTATGATATGCAATGAGTTATATCATGTAGCGATGTAGTCCAGTTCATTACCCGGTGATTCCAAGCAAAACGTTTACACAGCTGCTATTTCTATTAACCTATTTATCCAATAGTAATAAATACGCTTTAACCCTCAACGTCATTCTCTTCTGTCAACTTTTAACTGGGTAGGAGCTCCCAATACAACTACTTGAATTCATTCCTTCATGTACTAATGTAGTGTATAACACAGTTTTACATAAATTTATGTATAAAACATAGTTTCTGCCGTTTAAATGCGTCATTATTAGTGCTAATCATTGATTTCTAATTTTTCCTAAAGTATCGTTAATGTTACTTTCTGTTAATTGTCATCTTTATTGCTTATATCATCTGTTTTAGGGCTTTATATTGTTGTGTCACAATTTAATATGTATGTTTTTTATTAAGAAACTTCGCTGGTCTGTCCTAAAGCCGTTTTTTTTTTTTAATGTTATTATATCATTGTCAATTGTTTGTCTCTGTAAAATAAATAAATAAATATCCCACAAGTTCCGCATATGGGCGTATGCCCGTTTTTCTGATCATGCAGAAAAAAAACTCTTCTATCTGTTGACTTTTATAAAAATTTATAAAAATTTTCAACTCTTTCACTCCAGAAAAGTCATTAGATTGAAGAGTTGCGGAGAGATGTAGATGTTCAAATATAACGCTTTGGTAAATATTACACAGAGTTTAAAATGGCCACTCTAATCAGCCGATGACAGCTCAAAAGCCATGTATAAGCCATGTAATGCCTTAACTGTTGTATTCTCTTCTCATAAACGTTTTTCGCCTCTGTTGCAATTTATTTTAGTCTTCATTACTTCCTAGGAAGTAGAGTACAGCCTTGTCAACAAACATTTAGACCCTACTCAAAATATTGTAGATCATAAACTTAAATTATCTTCTGAAAACTTACAAAATATTTTAATTACAACATAAACACATGTATAATAATAGTTTCTATCAATAAAAAGGTTGTTTTATCCAGAGTAATTAAACTAGTAATTTAGAGTGAAAACGATTAAATTTATTGCTCTCCGAATAAGAAACTATTTCGGTTAACAAACTTTTAATTAAGTCATGCTAAAACTGCTTTACGATCTTCATCAAGAATTTGCATGTACATATGTATTTTAGTTATTCCATGATTTCTTTATTAATTTATTTTGTTAATATTGTTAAGTTTGTGATCAACTACATGAACACAAATACTTTTTATGGTAAGGAAAAAATATAAAATGGACCATAAAAACGTGTGAAATAAAAATTCATACTTTTGACTAGCCGCACCTTTCAAGAAGTCTCTTTTATTTTCTAAATAAAAGCTACTGTATGCTTTGGATACACGGTGAACTAATTAAATGTCATCGATTTATTATTCATTTGATTCATCAGTAAAAAAGCAAGAGTAATCCTCTTACCTACGTATTGTTTTATTTAATTCAATTAAACAGTTATTGTAAATGAGGCTGGGTGACAGAGATGCACAAGGAGAGGGCAAGGAGGGGCAGGAATATGTACATATTTATTATTATAGTTTCTATCAATTTACGTAATGCATTTTAAGTGTCAATTTAATCCTGATAGTGATATTTGCGTGGTCTATGTTGTTAAAAAATCGTTTTTAACGTATTGTACACTGAATAAGTTCTACAAAAAAACCGTTTTTAAATCACGATGTTTCACTTATTGGTACATAAAACACGTTATTCCTTTGATTGAACGCAAACAGACGGAGGTATCGAAAATGCTCATTTCCGTCGGCTTTACATTCCGGTGTGAAAGCTTGTAAATTATATAAAATTATATAAATTGATACAAATGCCACCGAAAAGACATAAAACTGAGAGGGTAATAAATTATAACATGTCAATAAAAATACCACACAAACGCTGTTCTGCAGCACTGAAACTGAAAAAATATGCAATGTTAAAGCAAACATAATATTTTGTAGAGCAAAAAAAATATTTCGAAGTGCGAATGACCTTCATATTTTTTTTTTACTTTTGGTGTCCATTTTTAAAATGCCAATTCACAACTTATGTTAAGTGGCTAATTGCCAATTGTCAATATTTTATTGACCATGCATGAACAATATTTTATTAAACAATATTTTAAGTAAGTATTTCCGAGATGCCAGTACGAGCATGTTTAATGACGTAGATTCAATACGCTAGAGATTTGAGTTATATTTTTTGTTTTTGGAATGTCTAAAATATGTACTTTAAAACATTTTTTTCGGTATATTATTACGAGTATTACCTACGTCTTCAGATGGATTTTCGTTTTATAAGGTTGAGAATGGAATTAGATATACTGAATTTTGTTAGGTTTCAACCCTTTGGGTCAACCCTTAGGATCTTGGGTCCTTTTTGATGTCCTGGTTAGATGAACCATATGGACTAGATTCAGGGATTGATTGAATCCAAATCTACGTTGGTACCCAAATAAAAGGACGTTTTTATCAAATAAATTTAGTATTCCAGGTCTGCTCATATTTTACAGTTAATTTATTTGATAAGAAACACGTTTTTTCAATTATTTTGAATCTAAATTTTTTTGTTATTTAAAATTAGGAAATTTAAAGCTCTCATTTCCGCAGCGTCTCATTTATTCAATTGAAAAGTACATTTATTCATAAATAATAGAAACTTGATTTACGGTTTTATTAAACATGTTTTTTTTATTTATATAAACATAAGTTTATTGTACATTATTTGAGACATAAATCATAACTCCGTGGGACTAAAAGTCCTGTGTTGAGATGAAACGAGCAATTAGTTGACACAGACACATGAGTATATCACCACAAATATAGGATCAGAAACATAAAAAATAATTTAAAAAAAACTATGGTACATCAATATGGTAAACGGTAAACTCAAACATTTGGAAAATCATTAAGTAGTTTCCTACTCAACTCAACTCAACTACAACTATAAATTACCGAATATAATATTATAAACGAGTATATATTATTTGTTTTACTTATGTTCCAACAAAATTGATTGGTTTTATTTGATTTTGACTTATAAACATAAATAGAGACATTTACCCAAGCGTCAACCACAACCATAATACAAGATACTCTAATAGGGATCTGATACTAAGTGAAGGGGTCAACACTGTTCTGGCATCGAGACAACACTATTACGTAGGCAAAAAGGTCCATAACCTTTTGACAGAATCGTGGAAAGACGGGAGTGTTGTCAAGTTACGGAAGGTGTTGACCTCGCTCTTTCATGACATTGGTCGTAGGGAGTCAGAAAAGTTGATGCATGCCACGGATTGGAGAATCTTACTGGATGTCAAAAATAAAATATAAAAAATAAGGAATAATTTAAAAAAATATATTTATAGATGACAACCATGAAGTTTCGCATAAATAAATTGTCTATGTTTTTATGAATGTATGTAGGTGTATGCGCATGGGTGTATGTACGTGTGTGTGTATGTACATGTGTATATGTGTGTCTATATATATATATATGTGTGTATATGTGTATGTCTGTATGTATATGAATCAAAATGTGTATCCGAATAAGTTTATACTTTGTTTGTCTGTGCTCTATATAAATTTGTTAACTATTATAATATAATAAAATGTAATTGCCTAGCTTGGAACGGGGTATGTACCCTTGTTAGCTGGGCCAAGTGAACATGGAATTGTATTTTGATAAAGAGTGTGAATAAATAAATAAATAAATAAAACAGTCATAAAATAACCGTGTTCACGTAGGAGTTTATACTGCTGTCAATGAAGTCTGGTAATTAGTTAAACATTATCTTTTGAAAAAAATTGATTTATTTATATATACGGAATAATGTACATATTATTAGAATATTTACAAATCTCATTGTTAATAGACCCATTTTTATTCAATTTATTATTTTTGTTTAGTAAATGAACTGAATTTGAATCGGGCGATATTCTACTAGTCTTCTTCTGAGAAAGGAAGTATTTTATTTAACTAAACGTTATTAAATACAAAACCACTTACAGACTTTTTTATGTCTACAAGTTTTGAGACGTACGCGTTTCTGTGTCAAGACACTAACTAAACCAACGTTTAATAAAATCAACAAAGCAATGATTTCAATATTAATTATGTTTTATTAAAATGTTTTTCTTCATAAACTGTTTTGAAAATATTACCTACTTGTTAATAAAAAATGAGCTCATTTAAAATATTTGGAGACGTTAACATTAGGCTAAATTGCTAAAATTAGATATTAAATTTTTCCTTAAGTCCAAACATTTTTGAAAACGAGGATTATTAAAATAAACTGAGCCAGTAAAAGGCGTTTAACTTCCAGATTACGTAAATTGTTGTACCAAGACATTCATCAAATGTAATCGACATAACATTTTTCATCCTTATCCAAAGTTTAAAGATTTTTATCAGGAATCTTTTATTAGGGTTTAAATCCACAAAAGAGTTGCGGCAATTTGCCAAAGTTAACGATGTTAAAATTAAACGTCGCTAGCGGCCAACCAACGCCGGGCGGGCGGCGCGGCGGGGACCAACGCCTAACGGCGATTCGTTACGAAGACGGAGAAAGCTTTTGAAGTTTAAAACTGAAGGCCTTCGTAATGAGGACAACGTCGGAAAAGCACATTATTATGATTTGTTGAGAAATGGGCTATTTGTGAAGGATTTCGACCCGTTTAAATTTAAACTGAAATGATATCGATACCTCCAAGAACACCTAGAGTGATAAAACTATGAGCAAGTACGATTTTACTCGATTTTGTTATCTTTTCATTTACTCACTCTTTTTTCTTATAATCTATTTTACTATTTTACATTCATAACATAACCTGAACGCAAATTGTTCAACTAAACAAAAAATACTTCGAATTAAATTCAGTGGGTGCTGCTGTGATTTTATCACTTTTGTAAAGTGCTCTAGAGGTAATATAAAAATAAAATGTTGAAATTTTAGCTATTTATTATAAAAACAAATAGTTTTTTTTTTGCAAAAAAAATAATTTTGAATTGAGTTGTGGTCCTGCGGCTACTTTCTTTATCTCACGGATCAATGGTCCGTGGTTCGAATCCCACTCTACCCCAACTTCATTTCCTCTAATAGTGAGTTATTTACAACTCGTTGAAAAATGGCCCTCAAAATGAAATATTTGGGTAAATCATTAAAACGCTAAAATTTATTTTTTTCAAAAAACAAATAAAACAATTATAAAACATGTTAATTACTAACTACGCTACGAAAATTCACAAGAAAAAATTAATAAAACACTTTAAAAAAAAAAAAATTACATACTATTATTCTTTGAAATGAGGTCATTGCTATGCAAGCTCGTGACGTCACCGCGACCTGTGAAAACCTATTTAGACGGGTCCCCGTAAATCAGTTATCATCCTTCGGTCTGGTCTTTAAAGACCCTTGCTTCAGTGTGGGCGTTTTTTTTTTGCTTAATCTCCCCCTCTTAAGCCAGATCCATAAAGTATCGGGCTTTTATGAAGAGGCAAGCTCTTTAACATCCTCAGGTTTAACCTGTGGTCGCCCGAGGATGCGGTATTTTTACGATATAAAATATCACTTTCACATTTCATGTTTTCAAATGTTTCTTCATCTGCACTGCAGAACCTACATCTCGAAGTTGCAGAAAGGTAAATATTGTTTGAGCTTTGTTAGGTTTATAATACAAAAGTTAAGGTAAAATATAAGTTTATCATAGAACTCGACATAAAGTCCATGATTCGATTATTGTAGACGGCAATTTTATTTGTAATTAATTCATATTTTTATTTCAATTTCACACTTATGACTTGTTAAAAAAATACTCGGTTTAATTTAATTTAAGTAACAAGTGGAAAATTGGACGTCTTCTTTCAATTCGCATAATTTTTCATTCTGTCAAATAACTTCGGCACCGAATTGAGTTATGAGTGCCCAAATTACCTTCAGTTTCCATACAACACTATTCCCTAATGCATTCCCCGTCAGAATTTTTCGAATCACTCTTAAACTCCTTTGGATATGAGTGAAATAAACTCGGAATACAAATCTCAAAAGTTGGCCTGAAAGAATTTCTAAAAATGGTTTGGACACATAAAGCAGCCCAAAATTTTGTCGAAGAATACGAAGTTTGCGGAATAAACTTTTAAAGAGTTGTTTCAGATTCTTCTAGGAGTCAGAAGAGGGATTCAAATAATTCACGTGAATTCATTCATCACTTTTGATGGATCATTTGAAAAGTGCGTACCTTATAGAAATAACTTGTGTAAAACTATATTTTAAGCATGTCCGAATGTTTGTAACTCTGCCAGCTGTCCGCTTTTATGCATCCTTTCGAGTCAGGTTCACGTTCACGTCCCGTAGTTCTGACACGAACTGCCGAAAACAGTCAGCAGTGGACGTTCAGGACGTCGAGAACCTGATGTAAAGTAGGCAAGCATGGTAAAGGCTCTCAGGAGGCATCCGCATTATATGGCCCAGCCTACCGTGTCGCCTTCGCTTGATGACAGTTGTCACCGGAGTTTAAGGCGTCCGTTTTCTTATTACTTGACACCGCGCACCCAAGATTCTTCTGAGACACCTATTCTCAAAACTCTCAAATTTTGCTGTTTTGAGCCCCAGTGAGGTGCCACGATTCGCATCCGTAGAAGAAAATATGTGTTATGCAGGCGTTATATAGGTAGCATTGAGTTTTTACTGAGTATATCCAATCTCGAGACAGATTTTATACAATTGAACTTGGAGCATGCTACTCCTAGCCGCACTCCCAGTTTATTTTTAAAGCTGCCATTTTCTGTAACATACTCCAAGCTCGACCCTTTCGATGATTTTGCTTGACTTGCTTATTTTAGACAGTACATTTTTTTTGCAATAAAAAAGTGATACAGACGAGTATTAAATTCCAGATAAAAAAAATAATATCTTTTTACATTTAAAATTAGGTTTAATTATTAAAACTCTCACCAAACCAATTAAAACAATTGTTAAATTTATTAAATTCTTCGCTTGGAAAAATTATAATAAAATGTCAGGCCATTCGTTTAAAATATTTCTTATTTATTATTTTTTAATATATTGTAATTACATTTATCAATCTGGATATAACATCCTAGAGAGTTTTCAAGATTGACATTTATTGCAACAAAGTGGGAAAACATATTTAAAAATGTAATATCTCGGCCTATACAGGGCTTGTGTCCGATCATTGACTGGTCTGAGTCAGGAGCCAGAAGATTTAAGAAGATGTATTTGCCAAAACATTAAACAGAATGGTGAATGTTACACAATGTGTAAAGAGGTCGCTTAAACCGTCATTATAGGCGATGAATCAGGTTGTGGTCTCGTAGTAGTTTTAAGGTGCGAGGTTTAAATCCGAATCTACCACATTTCGGTTCCTATTTGTCCGGAGCAAGTTATTTCTGACATTTTGGAAATAGTCAAAAATTAAAACAATGTTTTAATTGAAAAATAATAGCCCATGATAGGTTATGAGTCTGTCACGGTCCTGTTAATCTTATATTTCAATCTATATGTTGCAATGTATGTCAGTGTATATTTTGTTACCATATATCTTGAATTCCCTTTTTGAACTTATATATTAAAATAAGTTTTATATGCAAAGTGGATACATTTTAGAGTCAGAGAAAGTTCATGGCAGTAAAGCAGTAGATATGGCAATATAAGAGTACGTATGGCAGTATAACAGTATGCCAGTAAGAATGCGGTGCAATTCCACGGAACAAACTGTGGATAAGTTTCTGGGCAGCCTTTAATGTAGCGGAACAAATAAGCTAACTCTGCCCATTACTGCGAAGCTTTAACTCGAGCTTTTAACTGTATGATGGCTAAAAGGAATTCATGGACGTTGTCAATGGGATATATATCCTTTATACATTATGTTGGCTGGTTAAGGGTTAAACTTTGTCATAACGACTCGAACCGTGCTAACTTATCGTAAGGGTGAAAAACATTAATATATTTACGATAATAAATGCCAATCATTAGGTCCAGTTGCAAAACAAAAAGAAATTTAAAAAAAAAATAAAGTTTAAAAAAAAATACCGTTTCGTTTTCGTACATTGATAAACTAAAAATATTCTTGACAAATCCACATGTTTCACGAAGAAGTTTAAAAACTGGAAAACATTTTCAGGCGTTGCCTACTATGTAGGTGAAATAATTCAATCAGATGAATCTAACTGGCATAAATAAAGGTTTCGGCTCTTTAACTTCACAAACATCAACAGATGAAAGAATTGAAGGAATATAGATGTTCACCCCAGTGAGATCACATTATTTTTTTATTAATAATCTTTAAAAAAAAAAAAAAATACAAATAAGCAGAATGATGAATAAAACATAATATGTAAAGTGGCTTCTTAAACCAGCCGATGGCAGGTCATAAGCCCTGTAGATGCCTAGACTTCCAAATTGCATTCTTTAAAATGATCTTCATTTCGTTTCGGAAGGTTTCGGGTTCGATTCACGCAAAAATTAAATGTAATTTTTCTCAAGCCTGGGTATTCTGTGATGAAATTCACTACTATTATTGGGCCTTCTAGCCTTTTGTGGTGCAAAAAAAGATAATATTAACAGCCCTCTACGGGGTTTGATCCAGTACTTGTCTACAAAATTTTTGACAAACTCAAGACGTTGTTCATTATACCTATGTTAATCATCCAAAGTTGTTTTAATTGTACTACGGAAATGAGAAAAGATTTATTTCATTATAAATCATTATCTAATTGTTTCATTGTCCTATTGTTGTGTTTCGTAATTCAGGATATATTAATAAAACGTCACTCGCTTTACGCTCTTGTTATATAATGTTTGTACAACATATTTCATTGTTTAATCTGATGGTAAAAGCTTTCTGTACTAACCTTCGGGGAGTACATGGTTCCTTCGCAATGTACGGACTACGGACAAGGGTGTAATGTGGACATATAAATTAAGGGCTGGCGACCACACCCCCTTCATAACTTGACTACCCCGCGTCTTAAATTCATTTCAAAGGGCTAAAGTTGCGGGGCGGATTCCCGTTCCGCAAAGATTGGCGAGTTAAGGGGTTTAATTATTTCTGCTGCGCTTTCTGAATTAAATTTACAACCGAGATAAATTTTAAAACGAAAACATTACTTTATAACAGTGTTCAAAAGTGCTTTTACTTGTGTTTGCTGAAAAGTTTTTGTGTTTAACCAGCAAAACTACAAAGTGCTTGGATTTTAGTGAATTTAAATAACTTTTTTGTTTTTATAAAGTATAATTTTAATTTGGGAAAATAACATATGATGTATCCAAAAGCACAATAAAAATTTTAATTGTGAAAAAAGTCGACATAAAAATTTCAGTGAGCGACATAAGTATAAAATTAATTAATTAGAGTCAGTAAAATAAAAGAAACGATATTTTAAAATTAATAAATACGTTTCCAAATTTCCAGTTGATCAATGGTATTTTAACCATTTCAATCAGGGTGTTCATTCAAATATAAACACCTACCTACCTACCAAATTTGAAAAGCTACCAGTTTATTTTTTAATTACTGGAACCCCTACTTAACCTTACTTAATTCTTTTTTTTGTGTATGTTGGTAATTAGCATTACACAAAAGAGTTGGTTTTTAACTTTGACAGCCGGGTTCTGGCTGGTTTGTTTTGGAGCGAATTCCTGCCGTCCTTATAAATGATATATAAGGCAAATTTTAAACATGCTTAGTAACATGAAATAACTTTGATTAAACAAACATATATTGTATGATAAACACACATTTAAAATCAATTTTCTTGGTTGATTATCAATTTTCGAATTACTGTTTATAAAAAAGAACGTTCAATCTTTTTCAAGTATTAAAGATGAAATATCAAAAATGTTCAAATAATTCAATAATTTATTTATACTAACTGATACAACAAACACAATATGCTTATGTTTACATCATAATATGTATGTTAGATTTATAAATGTAATTAAAAACTTTAGTATATACAGCGATAAAGTTTAACAATTTATTTTTCAATGACTTCAAAGAAATACAAAACATATTACATACTTTAAAAAAAAAATATAAAAACTGTTCTTACAGCCCATGTAACGAGTATGTCATGATATTTTACCTATTTTGAATAGTGTCAGTGTTAGAAATATTTTGAACCAATAACTCATGTAATTTAATGTTATCTCTAATTTAATATATAAAGTAAAACGATGTTATTTGTCATAAATAAATAAATCTTATCTAATCTGATAATTTGTATGTTATATTTTCTCACTTTTTAATCGTGCTTTCCAATATGTTTTTTATTTACTTTAAATATTCAAGTACATAGAATAAGTACTTTAGCGGACTTATTGCTAAAAGCAAAATCTTGCAGCTAACCAAGAAACAGACTGGTCAAAAGAAGAGTTGGTCAAAAATTTGTACCAAAAAACGAAAATGTATACATAAAAGAAACTTATTGATTAAATATAAGAGCTGTTTTTTATTGGGAGATCAAGTTTGCACATATTAACTTTAAAAAAGTACATTGTGTTACACAAATTAAAGTATGACCAAAGTGGAATCAGATAATGAGTATGAAAAGATAGAGAAATAGGAATTAATTTAAATCCCCAAATAACAGGCTGTCACAACTTACCCTGACCTCTGTTTCAACTTACCTTGGTACTAGGAGAGTTGTAACGCAGGGAGTTTTTACAGTTTTAGCCGATTTTCTTATAGACCTTGATTTTATTTCCTGTTATTTTGTTTAGATTATATAGTGTATAAAACTGGCTAGGTTTAAATATAAAGTTCATCGAAGTAAATCTATTTTAGGCTTAGATATACTAGGTAATGTAAAATTGCTTTAACACTCCTCGGTCTCCCCTATAACAGTGTAAATAGTATTAATTATTATTTTAACTCCACACCAAATTACAGGTTAAAGACGGTGTAAAAGCAAACGGTACTCCTAAAGACTTGAAAAATGTGTTTTTGTAATGTAAATATTTTTTTTTCTTTAAAGCCTCTCATTGAATAATACAAGATGTTAAAAGTACCAAACATGACTTATTTATGTCTCCTTAAATGGTGAGTTTTTGGAGATACTGTACCAATTTAACCTCCCGCATATAGATATTCATGTGGAAAAACACATTTGTTTAATAAACAGGTGGTTTTACACTGCAATGTTTCATTGCCCCTAAGCTAGCACCTGTACCATAATATTGATTACCTTGCTTTCTTTTAACTTATGACCGACATATGCTGCATTTAGTCAACTAATGCAGTGACTTGTGCACCACCCGGCTCGGATAAGATGCAACATAGATAATTTAAATGAAAATAAATACTCTGTTTCTAATTACCTACCAGTTTAAAAGTTGATTTAGACATTTTAATTATATAATGAATAACCACAAAGTCAGTGCTTTAAATATTATAAATTTTACATGCAACATAATTTAAATGATGAAATCATCATGATGAAGACAATGAACGTATATTTACAACGACAGAAAAACATAAATTATTTTCTCCGTAAAGGTACGCAGAGAGGACATATCACTCTGTCTTTGTAGATAGATCTCGCTTCCTCTACATTCATACATCTTTTCATGCATGCTCGCCGATTATTCCGACTTTTGAAATGTCCATCTTCAAATATTTGTTGGATTTTAGCATGCTACGTCTTTCTCGGTCTTCCTCTTATTCCGCATCCATGGGCCATTTACCTAACAAATGCTGTGCTGTCCTTATACAGAGAAGCAATAGCCCATGTCAGACTGCTGTTCACTCCACAATCCGATAAAACCTTCCTTAATTTATATATGTCAACTCTATCAAACGCTTTTTGCAGATTGACAAATGCGCAAGAATTTTATCCAACATGTTTCATAAAACAAATATTCGATTCATACATCCTCTTTCATTCATAAAACTGCTCTGCATATCCCACATTCTATCTTTAGTAACTTATTTAACTCTCTCAATCAATATTCTTCTTCCATATTATAAGCACACAAACATTTTTCTCTACCTTCCATAACTCCTAACAAATACAACAGTTACTGGATACTCCACTCTGCTGCTGCAAAAACAATTAAAATTTAATACGACCTTCGGTCAAAGAGGATACTACTCGGTTAAAGTGTACAATCTACTTCCATTATCCATAAATACAATTAGTAAGTACTCACAATATAAAATTGCTATTAAGAAATGGATAGTGGATGTGGGTTGCGCACGGATCGATAAGTGGATCAAGCCAAATAGGTAAAAATTTGTGTCCTGTATATTGAATTGGATGTGATTTTTATGATTATTTTAGTGTATATTGCTTATGATGTTAATGATAATAAAGTTAATTAGATTAATTACGCTTTCCCTCGACACAGAACACCCCAGTAAGGGAACATTATTCCGTATAAAACAAAAGAATACAAATATTGTAAAAGTATAAATAAATACATTTTTCCAACAGCGCTTAAAAGGCTGATTGTGCTTTAATTTCTGAATTCCAACCGAGAGCATTTTTTCTTGTATAGAGGCATCAGAACAGCTCTTCTCTAACCTGGAGGCATGTATTGTTACTTCCTTCATCTGTTAAAAAGCTTGTGTGGCCATAGAACCATTATTTCACCGCCCGCCTTAATAAACTCTGTAGCAACATTATCAAAACCTTGCGCTTTTCCATTCTTCATATATTTAACTGCACTTCTTATTTTTTCCATTCTTATATCTGTCGTACTACTATCTGCATTTAAACTTACATACTTGGGAAGGGTTTCACCTTATGATAATATGATAGATTATGTAGGTATTAAAAACGTTCCGACAATTACGACAGATAACAGAAAACTATCTGATACTTATATTTATTTATTGGCATTTGTTTAATGAAATGTCATTGTTTTCTCTATTTGAGGATGACATACGTAAATTATGTCACATTACAGTGGTTTCTCGTTTATGAAAGTGGTTTTATCATACAATATATTGCGGCTAGTCGGTAGACATGTGGATATGGAATTTAAGCTGGGTATGAAATGGTATATTCTTGCGTACTTAAATAAGCCTCCTAAACTTTAAATACAAACATGTCGTCAGTATCCTTTGCTCTTAGAATAATGGTCAAGTTTTCACACTAGTGACTCCTAAAATTTTTTATTTTTATTTTTTAATTACATTGAACATACATTTATAAGGGACAGAGACACAGTTCATATGAATGAGGAACGAACATTCCTGTGAACTTGCCCCGACTCCTTGTTGAGTCGGGGCATTTGCGATACATTCATAAACGTTTCAATCAAATTATCTATCAATTATTTTTTCAAAATAAAATGCTTTTTTTTTCAGAATAAGGTTTTTAAATTTACCACACTTTTTAAAAATATAACATTATTAACTAATATATTTTCAAAAAAGTTTCGAAAGTAGGTGTAAACTTTTATTTTTTTATCAATAATTAAACCTCTTACCAAGCTCTTTCGCTTACCTTTTTCAATACAAATACACGTTACAAATTAAATATTTATTAATACATACTTATGCATTTACACAAACGCACCCATCGTCATTAATTCACTCACACACATACATGTACATTAGCATACACACACGAATACAAACGTCACAGATATGCAATTGTGTTTACTCTTTTCTTATTTATTATTTGATTTAAAGTCAATTTTTTAATTGGCTCTAGTGTTGTTAATTTTTTTCTCCTTATTTTTTATGTAATAACTGTCAAAATCATAAATAAAAAAAATAATAACATACATTCACATGCATATACACAGATTGTACGAAACAAAAAAAACATTAGAAGGCCCGAAGGGTATTATTTTTTAGTACGTTATTGCCAACTGTAACATGCAATTTAACATTTGTTTGGCAAATGTATTTTACGAGGGTTGTCGATTTTTGTCCGTGTGCGGGAGGATGAAGAAGGAGGATGACCCTGAACTGGAAATTTGGAGTGTAATAAATTATTAAGATACGCTTAATTTGGTGTTTCAATGTATTGCCTTATGCATCATCGGGTGCGAATAAGAGTACAATGCTAAAGCTGTTATTTTCTGAATTAAAAAATGAGACATGATTGATTGCTATTTTAACGGCACGATATTGTTTTGTAAGCAAAAAAGCTAAAGTACTCCAGTATTGAGCGACGAACTTTCAAGTGGCTACGACTGGCAAATGGCGTCGCGCGTCTGTATTGCCACTTATCACCTCGTGTGAATTTAGCTTAACACACTTCGCGAGTTAGTTACTTTGGGAGGATGTTTATTTGGGTAAACGACCAGTCGAAAAATCCGTTTTGGACTGGCGACCGCTAAGTGCCTTTCAAATTCACAAACCATTCACCGGATGTTCAAGTTTGCGAATTATTGTTCCACGCACATTTGTTTTCTGTGAAAAATTGCGTTAACACAGTCGCTCTAAATTTTTTATTTGAAATAACCCGAGGCGCTTTTTTCGTAAAACGTATAATAAATAATTCTAACGTTTATTTTTATTCTCAATTTGTTACAACAGAGAAGGTAAAAAAAAATTAAGAATGCAATAAGGAAGTCTAGGCAATTACTCACCCGCATGGTAAAGGTTTCAGCTCTTTTACTTCACAAAAGTCAACAGATGGAAGAATTGAGAAAATGTAGATGTTCAAACATGAGCAGAATAGTGAATGTTACACAGTGTGTAAACTGGCCACTTAAACCAGCCAATGACAGATCATAAGCCCTGTAAATGCCTAGACTTCCCTATTTCCTTCTCAAAAATGTTTTCTTTCTCTGTTGAAATAAATTTATATATGAATAACTCCCTAGGGAGGAAACCCAGCCAGTCTGCAATCATTTGGACATACTCAAACGTTGTTGAATTACTATCTGGTAAAAGAAGAAGTAAGAAAATTGGAAAATTGTTTTCAAGCGTTGCCTAGTAGGTGATTTGGTTCAGCCGGATGAATCTCACCCGCATGATAAAGGTTTCAGCTCCTTTACTTCACAAAAGTCAACAAATGGAAGAGTTAAAGAAATGTTGATATTCAAACATGGGCAAAATGGTGATTGTTACACAGTGTGTAAAGTGGCCACTTAAACCAGCCAATGACAGGTCATAAGCCCTGTAAATGCCAAGATTTCCATATTTCTTTCTCAAAAATGTTTTCACTCTCTGTCGAAATAAATTTTAATTATAGAGCTTATGGCCAAACATTTGCTGGAGTAAGTGGTTAATTTACAAATGTTTTACATTTACAATTCTGCCGACGCGTAACTATCCACATTTCCTCAAATCTTCCATCTTTTGATTTATGTGTAGTAAAAGAGCTGAGACTTTTATCATGTGGGTGAGATTTATCCGGCTGAACCATTTCAATGCAACTAGAAAATGCCCGAAAACAATTTTTATCCATGAAGAAGTTGTTGGTACGAAAAATCGTACCAGTTTAATCTACAATATTTTGAGCATATCCAAATGCTTTTCCCTTCTCAAAATTGTTTTCCCTCTCTGTTGCAACAAATTCAGATCCTAATAACTCCCTTAGAAGGAAATACAGCCTGTCTGCAAGAATGTTGACTTGCTCAAAACATTATGAATTTTTATTGTTTATCTTCCCCGCGGTAAACTACAATTTGTAAGGTAAACAGGGTAGTTTCTTTTCCGGGCTGATTTATAAATAAAACATAAAATATAATGAATTTATTTTTTGAATCAGTATTTATTTCGTAACACTATAAACAACTTTCTTTTGTTCGCATTCAGTGGTGCATAGGGCACTGCACTAGTACTTTAATCTCAATGTATCAGGAAACTAAATTTCGGTTGCCTTCAAAACAACGTTGCTACTCACTCACAACATTAAACGGTAATTCCGATTTCCACAGTTAAGTTAAAACAGATTGTTTGGTTATCATCAATTGTTTTTGATTTAATTTTAGTTGTAAATAATACTCCAGACAAAATATGTAAGAGGAATTCTTTTATTTTATACACGCCACATTGTGACAAAAGATTGGTAAAATAATAATTCTACACAATTATCATAATCACACGAAACAGATTCCAATAGCATTTTGCGCCACGGCTATTAGATTGATCATTCAGAGCAACTTTTTAATAGCATCTTGCCGTTTTCAAGGCATTTTGATTCAAAAGACACTTATAAAAAATGATGTCATTAAACAAAGCAGCGTAGAAAAATATTTCAATTCATATTTTACGTCAACCTAGGGAATCGAACCCGGGATACCTAACGTGGTAGGTATCTGAAACTACGGCATACATAAGCATATTTTTGTGTGTTTTCTCATAAAAATAATATTGGATTAATATAATTCTCATTTGTAAATAATAAATTACACTTGTCTTAACTTTCAGTTTGAATTTTGATATAATATTAATAAAAAATTGCCTTATTTATAATTATACAATTTTATTATGTATAGCGGTTCATCTATTTTTTTAAATTTGCGTTTCTATTATACATAATGTTTCAATTTTCTTTTCTTTTGAATATTAATTATTAAATGGGAAAACTAACAAAACGGATTAAAAAAATGTTCTGTATATATAACATAACTGAATACATATTGCTGTAATAAATACGTGAATATGTTACCATAATTAAAAAAGCATGAATATAGTAATATATGGAGAATTGTGAATATTTTGAATTTACTTTAATGGCAATGTATGTAAAAATATTTTTTACCCCATCACCCATTTTATGGTGAGCTTTTTTAAGAGTAATTTTATCATTGGATTATACTTGACTTAAAATAGTCATTATAACGTATTATATTTTCCCAACATCAAAGAGAAAATTCCACCGCCTTTGATGGTTAATAATGTCATCACAAAGGCTAAATAAATTTTGAAACAAACAAAGATAAGTGAAAAACTTTGCCATTTCAAATTGAACAGAATAAAATATGAATCCTTTTTATGCCACGGACGCTATGGTTCCTGTGATATATTTTGTTTGTAATATAATATGGCGTTTTGCATGTCAAACAGATTATGTTAAACCGTAACTTTTTAAAATGGGAATAAAGTAGAAAGTGTTAAAAGCGTAGAAATTATAATTTATTAATTGTACAGCAAAAAACCATCACGCCGTTTCTCCGTAGAGGTAATCAGAGAGGCACTTTGACTTTGCATACATACCTAGCTTCCTTTACATTAATACATCTTCCCATGCACGCACGCGGTTACTCCTACTATTGAGATGTCCATCTTCAAGTATTTGCTGGATTTTATCACGCCATGTCTTTCTTGGTCTTTCTTTCTGCATCCATCAACATTCTCATCGTAAATCGTTTTAGCTTATATTTACCGCGAGAATAATTTTATTAAATATTATTTTGTTAAAAAATATACTTAATGTTCATAGTTTAATTCAATAAAAAAGAAAAAAAAGCATATAAAACGAATATTATACAACATTGCCTACTTGAGCTCTACGACCGAACTGTAAGAGAAAACACTACAGTAAGACATAAAATATTCGATAAAAATTGTGACTATAAAAATCGTACACAGAATTGCAAGACGACGAAATACAAGTTACTGAAAATGCTAACATACAACAACACTACCACACAAATTCAGGGCAGTAAAAAATAAAGTTATACTAAAATGACTAACCTTACTATTTGAAAAATTTAATCGGGAACAACTTTCAAATCGACATTTAAAGCACGTGGTTACTACGTACTAACCAGACGAGACTTATACCCGTACGCAGAGACAAAACTTAAGGTGAGGAAAGTACATTCTAATTTCAAATGCGGAAAATAACCCGAAGGTGATGACAATAGAATGTACTTTCCTCACCTTAAGTTTTGTCTCTGCATACGGGTATTAACATGACTTGAACTTATAATACGCTTATAAAAAAACTCAAATGAGTCTTTTAAATTACATTTAAATATTCTTTTCAACAAGAGCCTACTGATGAATTTCATCCTTGCAATTCAGCATGACTCTATGTTCATTTTTTAAAAACAAATAAGTGTCAGAATAAATAAATTTATCGATTCAAGTTGATTTTTACTGCACCTACTCAATATATATGCGTATACGTGGATTTAAAGTACAATTTTTTTCATTCTAAGCCTGGCTGATTAATTATAAAAAAATATTTAATTGAAAAGACAAGACGTTTTCAATACATTTTAAATATATCTCCCGCTTAACTTTTACCATTTACTTTTGTACACATCTACTACCTGTATTATTGTTGGTTGTAATTTTTTAAGGAATGAATATAAATGTTCATGGAAGCAAAGAAAAAAGGAGAAAAAGGTAGAGTTGAAACTTTACCACGTCTTCTTCCTTTTACGAACTTTTCATTGAATTTTTATGTTTCTTTTTTTGTATTTTTCCCCCTTTCCTTCTTTCTATATTCATAATAATTTAATGTGAAATCTGTAATCGGTTTTACTTTTTAAAATTGTGTTCTTGTATCTTAATTTTGTTAAAAAATACTGATTTTCACAATAAATAAATAAATAAAAACAAAAACGGTCAAATTTAATTATTTATCAACTTTAATATGCGTGGTGAAAAATTTTTCACGGCATTTTTTATTAAAAATCCTTCTGACCAGTGATTGAAATACACCTACTACTAAAATACAGTTTTTTTTTCTTCACCTGATGGCGCGTAGGGTACTGAATTGATACTTTAATAGCAGCATATTTCCATAAGTTTTATTTCACGCTTTGCCTAACTAATTCATATTATTTGATTTTTTTCCAGGTCATTTATCTTGGACAAAAAGCCGTGTTAATTTAAATAGCTTTTGTATTTGTAAATATAAAAAAAAAAAAAAACATTTCACTAGATGTATATACATTTCTTGTGGAAAACTTCGAGAATGTTTTTTTATCACTCAGATTTTTCAATGAGGACGTTTTGTGTGTGTTTTTAAATTTACAAGCTCAGAAATAGGAATTTCAAGAAAAAATATACAAATATTTTCTGGAGTGAAATCGGCCGACGCAAATAAAATGTGGAGAGTTCCGTTTGCATTCCTCTTAAAATAACTTCCACATTGCAAATGCTTGAACTAAATTCGTTATTAAAACATAATTTTGTGTTTGAAAGAAAACAGGTGTGGATTTTAATAGGATTCTCTTAATTTGCTCTACAAGTGCATTTACGATTTTTTCCAGGGTCAAGTTAATTTTTCAGGTTTGATATAAATATTTGAGTTGGGATTAAGTAAGGCGTACTGATCGAATAATCAAAGATAAATGGGAAAAAAAACAGGATCAAAATAATACAACAATATTATTTGAAAGGTTTCCCGGAAGATACAATATTTGAGGAAATGAAAGTGAAAGATAGAGTCTTCCCGGAGACATTTTTTTCTCACACCAATCTGTATATTATGCCAAAAGAATGAAAATTAATTCATTTTAAGGCAATTTTTAAATGAACAACAAAACGACAGGGCGATAGGATAAATTTTGAACTGTTTCGGTAGAAACACTAGCGTTTAATTAATCAATCCAAATATGAAGCAAAAGTTTGAAGATTTGCAGTCAAATGACATTATATGTTTAAAACACATAAAAATTGAAGTCCATCTTTCATATCCATTATCAACATCATCATCATTCCATTTCCGTACCTCATGTTGCATAGGGCTCTGCATTAGTGCACCAATTGCAGCGTATTTAGATATTTTTTGTTACATAAAGGTAAGATGATCAGTCTTACACTTCAGACGTCAGTCCAGGGACTATGAAATACTCGAAAGTCAAAACATCCATTTAAATAAATATTTCATATCAACCATGTCGGAAATCGACCCCGAGACCTCTTGCATGGTAGGCAAATGCTCTGACCATTACACCACAAGGCCGACTGATGAGGTAAATAGCAATAAAAAGAGAAGTTAGACAAGGAGACACAATATCCCCAAAACGAATTTATATGACATTCAATAAACTTGACTAGGACGATAAAGTGATATTTGTGGATGGAGTGCACTTCAATCATCAGCGCTTTGCTGATGACAAGGGGGGTTCCTAGGGTTTACCCGTAAGACAGCCCATGTATTAAAAAAACAATTGCCAGAAAACAAGCTGTATGCTTTCTGCATAACAGTAGTATAGTGTATAGAGCACCTAGAAGGTTTATTTTGACATATCATCAAAATAAACAATATCTCGTGGAAATATGTATGGCATGTTGGGCAAGTCAAGTTTACAGGCTTCTATGGAAGTACCGCCACTCTTGATGACATATTTTAAAAAGGGGGTGGTTCTGAGAAACTTTCTCTCATGCTAAAAAACTGAATTAAGTCTCCAAAAAGTGGGGCTATGGATAATTTTAAATAAAACAAAAGTGATCTTACCTATTCCTGTAAGGATATGTTAAGATAATATACTTACAAAGGCAGTAAATGAATATGTCTATATCGGCAATTGAATTTTACTTGGTAAGGAAAATAAAAAAACAGAAATTGATCAAAAGGTTGGCATGGGATGGGCAGCTTTCGGAAAACTCAGTCATTTTTCCAAAAATGAGTGTTTGATTCATGTGTTTAGCCAGTATTGACATATTGATTTGAGATCATTACACTATCCAACGAAAATTAATATAAAATGAAAATCGCACAGAAAATAATAGAGCGAGCGATGCTGGGATAAGTTTTAGAGATAAAAAAAGAGACAAAACAGGAGTGCTGTTGAAATGGTGCTTAGCTAATCATGTTGTTCGTAATTCAGAAGATTCATGGACTGGGGCTTTTGAACTACTATCAGAAACCTCGGACAATCCTAGGAGCCTTATGCTGGACTCGTTTGCCTTTAGAATTGTATGCGACTTCCGTAATTCGACAAATGACAGCATTTTTTAACCACTTATACGAATGCAGTCGATTAAAAACCAATCGGATTTATCTCAACTGCCACAAAGCACTCAACATTCAAAATCAAATGCGACATCGTAATTTCAGCTGTCAAACTTCCTTCTTGTAAAACGCTCGACATTCATGTTTAAATGATGAGTGGGTATTTTTGTTGTATTTTAACTTAAAATATACGAGACTGATCAATATTATGATGATGGCGTATCAACAAATGTGCAACAAATATAACTGTACTTATTTTCAATACATTATCAATTAAAATTTCACTAGAAACGTGATTTCAAAATTATTCTATTGCTCGTCAATATCAAAATACGTATTTGAAGTATATCTTATACAATATGTTTTTAAAATCCATTAAAAGAATATGAAATATTTTTAATGAAATGTAGATTTGTATTATGTCAAAGGCAAATAATAATTCAAAATGTTACAGTCTCAGGTCCGTATGCAGAGACAAAACTTAAGGTGAGGAAAGTACATTCTAATCTCAAACGCAAAGAATAACCCGATGGTGAAGACAATAGAATGTACTTTCCTCATCTTAAGGTCCGTATGCAGAGACAAAACTTAAGGTGAGGAAAGTACATTCTAATCTCAAACGCAGAAAATAACCCGAAGGTGAAGACAAAAGAATGTACTTTCCTCACCTTAAGTGTATCACGGGTATCAGTAAAACATTTTTTAAAATATTTTTCATAATATTCCATACACAAAGCATTCAACAGAAGAAATCTGACAAGAAACAATAGAAGTTTACGGGTGGCAGGAGAGCCATAGGCCATAGATAAATATGGATTTATTAGTGTTGCCACTTTCTCATTGGTCTTTGTAATTGAATTTTTGAGGGTTTTCAAGAATAGCATCATGACAAAGCAATCGAAATGCCCCATCGACTATTGTCGAGTGGGTGACAAAATGTCACATCTTTCCAGCATTAGGCTCCAGTTCCGCTTGAGAAACAATGTTGTGAAGCGTTTGGGAACGGCGGAATTGCAAATAGCCCAATACCGTTTAGCATAGAGGAAGATAGAGGAGGCCTACGTTCAGGAGTGAACGGCGACAGGCTGAAGAAGAAGTAAAAGAATATCTGACTCATCACAAAAAATATCTGAACAGTATGTGTTAACTATTTAATGAAATTTATTGAAATAATGTATTTGCACTCTTCTCTCTTCTACTCTTTCATCTCTTAAAAACATATCTCCAGAAAAGGGTGTTGAAAGGAGAGTGAATGCGGGCAACAAAATGAACGGAGCACTAAGCACAGTAATTGCTAATAAAAATATGCCAATCGCACCTAAACTGGCAGTGCACATCGGAGTTTTAATCCCAACACTTATGTATGGAAGTGAAAGATGGAACTAGCAGAAGAAGGATGAAAACCGAGTGAACGCGGTTAAATTGCTATTTCTTAAACGAATGTGTGGAAAATCAATGTATGATAGGTTAACGAATGATGAAATCAGGCGAGAGTGTAAATCTGAGTCAAGTATAATTGATAAGATTGAGAAAAGGTCTCTGAAATGGTTTGGTCACGTAGAACAAATGGACGACGAAAAAATGGTAAAACAAGAATACATGGCGAAAATGAACGGTAGCAAGAGATGAAGACGACCAAGGAAGACGTGGCATGATCAGATAAACCAAAATCTTAAGTCTGGTAATGTCAAAAGCAGACAGAACCGAAGGGCATGTATGACAAGATGTATGAATGTGGAAGAAGCTAGGAATGTATGTCAGAATAGACGTGTGGGGTGGTCCATTCTTTCTGCCCACCCCTACTGAGAAATGGCGTGATGGTAGTAGTAGTAGATGTATTTGTATATTATTGTGGTGAGAAATAATAATTTTATGTGTCTAACAGAGCGAGCCATAAATCGGTTGGTACTTATTTTGAGCAATCTCCAAAATACATAAATATTAGTTTATGAATTTCAGCCAGATTTACATCTCCTCTTCACAGACTGAGACAGAAATAGTGATTACAGTTGGACTATAAATATAAAGGAAATAACTCGGGCGTTCTCGACCTAATGACGCGTCAAATATTTATCGTATCTGAATAAAACTCACAAATTTGTTTACAAATTTCATTGTTAAACTATGAGGAAGTTCAGTGAATTTTTTATTTGGTAAAATTAAGTCAAAATTATTTTCTAAAAATTTTTATACATCGTATTATGAGCGCTTTGATTATTAAGTTTTTAATTTCTGAAATTACTCCGCATGTGACGCAAAGGCACCCTTCGGTTTATTTTCGGTCAGTTCTGCCAATCAGTCCGTTGACGGTTATAATATACTCGTATAATAGTCAAACATCTAATCTGACGAACATATCAACACGGTAAGCATTGAAATTACTTTTGTTGTATTTTTATTTATCTCTTTATTTATCATTATAAATTGTAAGCATAATCATTGTATGTACAGTAATCAATATTGAGACTTCTTTTTCTTCTTCTTGTGACCCTTCGTACGTCCGCTCGCTCGTTAAAAATCACATTTGTATGAATTATATTAAGCATCTACAAACTCTGAAATTTCAGATTTCTGGGCCCCAAAATATTCAATGTGTTACCCAAACATTGCAAAACCATGACCCGGATTCAATGAAATAAATTTGTAAAAAATTGGTTACTGGGTTCAGCTAGAGAAAAATCGGAAAATTCACTTAAAAACGTTCTTATTTAATAAATGGTATAAATTAATACTGTCTAACTGTGTATTAAAATAATTAGTAGGTAGTAATTACAATACTTGAGTTTGTAGACAAAAGACTGGATATCACCCCCTCGAGAGTCATTAAGATTACCGGATATCTTTCACAGCTCTCTTACCATTGGTTGATTCACATTAACTTGTGACGTTGTTTAAAGTACTTCGTTTTTATAAAAATATTTTTTATATTTCTTTTTGCACATTTTCAAGAAATTTTACCGTATAATTTAATGCTTACCGCGCGTAAGAAAACGTTTTTTGTATCCAATTTCCCGTAGAACTGAAGTTCTTCATTGGGAAATGAGACCTTGATCTTTTTTATAACGTAGTGTTGCTGTTTGTTTTCATTATTTTCCTAAGAAAGTTATAAAATACAAAAAAAAAACATTTCAAAACCTTATAAATACCGATGCAGGTATTTGTGTATTGTTATGTAGAGTTAAGATATATTAATAAATGGAAAAATACAAATATGATAACTATTTTTGAAAAACGCAAAAAGAATCGAGATAGAAAATTTCTTTTCGATAATTCTTAAAAAAAAACCGCCAAATCGGTTCGGTTTTGGGATGCGGAAAACAGGACAACGAAACATCGTTTTCCCTATTTGAAATATACATAATTAGTCCCACGGTGAGGCATTTGTGAGAGAGTGGCAGAAACATATTTTATAACATTTATTCATCAAAACTGCCAGTCACCGCGTATCCTCTTAATGTTTTGAGATTATTCTAGTATCTTCTTATTTACAAAGATATAAACGGACGGAAAATATCGATTTCAGTAAATGTTGGGTGAAATAAATAATTATTTCTTCAATTGGCAGGTAAAACAGTACAAATTAATAAGTGCTGGATAAACAAAGTAGTTTTGTTGAAAACTTGTTAATTCAGAAAATATCATGCTGGCTAACTATTGGTAAACAGTTGCTGTTCAATGTCCATTTGTATATTTGTCAACTCTTGGTGTACAACTTTTAATGCGTGTCATTTAGGTAAATCCACATAAATAAAATGAAAGCTTTATGAAAAGCGTCATTAATCATATTTCGTTATTCATCATCATCATTTTCATGGATTCCCAAGTCAAATTTGCGTCCTGTTGTGCTGACATAAATTGCCGACGATCAGTCAGCAGTCGAGTTCCAGAACATTGAGAACCGCCTTGTAATGTAGGTAACCGTGGTTGACCAGCCAACTGTGTCAACTCCGCTTGATAGCAGTTGTCACCAAAAGTTTCTGCGTTCGTTCTCTCATTTCATATGTCGTCACCTCAACGCGAATTTTCAGAAGTAGTTCATAATAAAAGATACTGGAATTTTTCGATTTTTAATTAAAGTAACATTTTAAAATTAGCAACGCTTGCAGGAAAACTCAGCTCGTCTTGGTCTTAATATTAATACAAAAAAGACTTACATTATGTGCAACAAATCCTGTCTTGACCCTGATCAACATCTTTATAATAATGGGCAGAGGATTGAGAAAGTTGACAGCTTTAAATACTTGGGAGTTCACATAACTGAGGATAGAAGCATGCACAAAGAGCTCGCAATCCGCCTAGGAATTGCTGGAGCAACTTTTAACATGATGCGTGTTGTCTGAAGCTCAAGTCTATACTCGGTTCTCGATTCAACTCTTGTATAATGCCAGTACTCCTATATGGGTGCGAATCTTGGCACCTTATCAAAGCTCAAAACACCTTCTCACCACGACTTCTGAGTTTTGAGAGTAAGTGCTCGAGAAGAATATTAGGTATAAGGTGGTTCGATTTTATAACCAACATTGAAGTCCGAGAACGGAGGCAGAAGCCTCCTAGAATAGAGCGTTTTGAGGATGCGGCGGAGGACCTGGCTTGGACACGTGCTGCGCATGCCTCAGGAGAACCTTAACCAAAGTGGCCTCTTATTTAAACCTGCGGGCCTACGCCGTCCTGGAAGGCCGTCAATGACGATCTTTAGACTTTATTTGGCAGAATTAAGGGGCGCTGGATTGACGTGGGAAGAGGCAAAAATGCTGGCTGGCGATAGGGTCTCCTGGAGACAACTGGTGATGTCCACATGCTCCACTTAGGAGCGGATGTGGAAAAGAAGAAGAAGAGAACGCTTAGTTTCTTTATAATTTATTATAAATGTTCCGCTTCTTAATACAAATGTAGAGAAATAATATTATCATACTAAATCCTACGGTTTTATTGTAAGTCAAGGTTATAAAACAGATGGAATATTAAGATTTCAATAAACTTTATTACATATTATCACAAAATCCAATAAAAAAAATACTACTTCAAGAAACTAATAAAGATCGGTAGATGTAGGCTAGTTCATTGACGTTTTTCAATTTATTTGTTTGTAGTAAAAAAAAGGTAATAAATTTATCTGCTTTTGTATATTCAATCAATTGACCGAAAAAGCAATTCGCAATAAGTATTAAGCAACTCGTAAATATTTATTCCTTTTATTCGCAAATGAAATATAATCAAATTGTTTGCTCGAAAAGTAGTTAGACGAAGCGTGGGGCAAACTTTTCCCATAAAATCTGGGCTTATGGAGGGTTAACATAGCACAAACGGTTATTTATTTAAGTGTGAAAAATCCAATAAATAAGTTCTAAATATTATGTTTGCTATCAAGAAGCATTGTTTCGTTCTATTGAAATGTGTACAATGAAATATGTACATAAATAAAAATGTTTTTATACAACGCTGTAGTGTGGAAAAAATAATTTCCACAAAGCGTTTGAATAGTTTGCCAAGAATTATAAGTGATTTTTCTTTTCTAACGTGTTCAAATATTTCTTGTCAGTTGTAAATAAACGATATTTTTTTGCCATAAATTTGCGTTTATGTACCATATTTGACTATTTCTTTTTTAATTGTTACTATATTTACTAGTTTTAACGTAATTATTGCTATTTCATTTGATTTATTTAATACATTGCTCGTGATACGTGATAGTTTTAGTAATCATAGAATCAGGAAGCGCCAGATTCGTACTCTGTCTATCACAAAGTATTTTCTATTTTACAAAACGTGATTTCACGAATAACGAAAAATGTTTTGGCAAATTAAAAAAAAAAATATTCCTTTCAAAATATTTACACACGCAAAAAACGCAATGAACAAAAATGCACGTTTTTTAAATAAGTTTTATGATAAATAAATAAAATAACGTTTTGCTTTTATCTCAGTCTACGAATAATATTGTAATTTTTTTAAATAAAGCATCCTTTTACCACAAAAAAACAACCCACGGCCTTGGAAGTGATTTTTTTTTCATACCGCATAGAACTTCAAAATATAAAACATTTAAGTGAGGTCAAACTTAGGGGAGGATAAACCCTTTGTAAATAAAATAATTATCATAAATATGCGGCTCTAATAAAAAGACGTATAAACAAATTTTAAGATGTCAAAAATATTTAAATAAAGTACGAACCTTTGCCGACAAATATTGGAAGCAATTCACAACAGATTCCTTCAATACAAATATAAATTACATTTTTTTTTAATTTCATACATAACTTGGGGGTATTAACTGTAAAAGAAATGTAGCTAAATACGGAAAAAATCACGTAGATACTGTATACTCGTATGGCAACCAAATCATGAATTACTTATGTTTAAAACACAAACTTTGTGGTCGAACATTTCCACTAATGTTATTAAATGGTTATAAAGTCACATTTACCTTTTTTTATTTAACAAATTGATAAGATAAAATCGATTTTTTTTCGTATCGAATTTGCTTTTGGGTATGATAGGCTAATGCGTAAACAACAACACTACGCGAATATGAGTAATTGTTATTACAAATTAAAAGTGCAAACAAATTAAAGATCTCAAATCAATTGAATTATTATAGAATATGGAGATTTACTATTTACGGAAATAACAACTGAAAAGCTGTAAATACTTGAATGAATTTTATGTTTGTAATTTTTTGGGATTGATTTTTGACAGGGTAGGCATGAATTATTTATTGAAAAATGTAAATTAACACCAGAATATTTCGCATTCCCGGGACTAGCACCTGAAGCCTCAAACTGATAATTTAACTTTATGTTACAAAAATGATCAAGATATACCGATTGGTATACAAATGCAGTGCCCTATGCACTGTAAGAAGTAAAAAAGGAATTGTCAATTTCAATTTCTTTATTTAATACGTTTATGTACATTACAAAAATGTTTCAAGGCATACATAACACGAAAAAAATTATACTTCAATTTAAATATACAAAGCTGGAAAAATAAAAATACCCAGCAATTAAGGAAGAACGATGCTATCCTCTCTGAACTTTTTTTCACTAATATGAAAGATGTCAATATCCGAAGAGATACGGTTGAGTGGAGACATTGCTCTTCCTACTGGCATTACCATCGGAAGTTTGGTTCTGCAAGCAGGAAGATAAAACAGCTTAAGCTGTCCATGTCTAAGGTAGTCATTCGGAACACAAAGCACTCTTCATTACACCTTTGTTGATCGTTAAACCATAGATTAATCCGAAAAAATACAAAAGCAAGTATGCATTTATTTTTTTCTCCAAACTATTGTAGCCAAGCATTCCCAGTATGAAGTCAGACGGGTAGAATCCGCACTCCTCTAAGTAATGCATTGGAATTGTAAACGAGAATTAAATTTTTAATACATGGACTTCAATCCTAAATATGTATAACATATTTGCATGCTAATAGAAAATATAATAAAAAAAGAGCTTTCATGACACTTGAAATATTAAATTTATAAATGAACTCTCTAACCGAATATTTTTCCGCGACATTTCGACAGCTAAAATTTCCGATATATTTATGAAAGTATTGAATTAAAACTTCCTTCAACTCAGTTGAAACCCTTCCTTTATATAAAACAGGAAATTACAGCACCCTTGTAATGCTTTGGATATATTTCAATATCTGAAATAATGACGAAGAAATATTTTTTGCCATAAAATAACAAGTATACTCGTATGCCAGGGGCCCGAAGATAATGAAATTCATATTACAATATTTGAGTTTGTCCAAATGTATATAGACAAAAGACTGAATTTCACCCCCTCGGAAATCATTAAGATTAACAAATTTCAACAGGAATTCATATTCCAATTTACGGAATTCTCCATCTCCGTTGTAATTTGTTAATTTTATATCATGTATTTTGGATAAAAGATCGTAATCGAAAAATTCCTATACACGTGGGTGGATGTTTTTGCCAATATTAAATTAATATGAACAGGATGCAGAACATCTCAATGTTTATATAATTCTGCCAACATTTACTAAACAGCTGCGGATTTCATACCAACTGTCGGTTCTGATCTTGGATCGGAAAATCTAAGCGCAGAATGTTCTAGAAGCTTAATGTAATACACGCACGTAAAAACATTTTGCAAAGGCGGAGATTCTATCAGTTCTTACGTCAAACGACCTAGACATGTTGAATAGCTTCTTCCTGGATACGTTTTTCTTAAACATGTAGTCATTTCCATAGTTGTGTTTTATGGACGAAAACAATCTACACGGCGTTTTAGTTTGTTAGAGTAAATTCTTGTTCAAAATTAATTGCAATTTATTTAGAAATTGGCGAGTGGTACTTAAATCGACAAATTCGGAATAATCAGCAACATGTTTCATCGTTTTCGCGACATTTTTAATACAAGGATGGGATTTGAAGTAATTGGACAAGCTACACTAATTAGGCATTTTAAATCTAATCATCAAAAATAAATAAATGTAAAGCATTTGTTTTAAGAAAAAAACACAAAAAAAAGCGTCTAATTTATGGTAAAGATAAGTTTTTACTTTGACTTATTTTTTACCATTAGATTTAGAGTGTTCAATTACTATAGCACTTTCCTTAGCACCCGTACTATAAAATAAATCGTTTCAAAGTTGCTGTGTATTCATTTACAGAAAGGGATTTTAAATATTTTTTTCAAGTTGAACAAGGATGCATAAAATATATACATACAGTAAGGGAAAAAGTATTTTATTTTTATTAATTGAGGAAAAACAACAGTTTTTATATAAGAATACAAAATAAAAAAAAATAGTACATACATCTAATTAAAGTTTTTCACAAATATAATGAGAGAACATGTTACACAGTAAATAGAAAAATAATATATTGTATAAGACACGAGAAGAAAAAAAAGAGCTCTTAAGAAGGTTAAGGGATGAGGAAATAGAATGGAGGAGTGGAGGAGAGGGATTTTCATAATATAGTTGACCAATTCAAAATTTGTATATTATAATAAAATAAACCTAATTAAAGGAACATAAACTTATTACAGACTGACAAATGTTTTATTTTACAGTGTTTCAAAAAGTTTTTTTTTAAGTAATAAAATTTTGTATTAAAAATATCTAAATGGGGACAAAGTTATTTAATTTTGGAGCAGCTACAACATTCATTCACCCTTTATTCCGTATACGGATTTTTTTCTTGAAGGTATCTTAAAAGTACAGCCTTAAAGTCAAATTTTATTCAACAGAAATGTAGATCATGCAATTTGCAGTCAAATAAAATTATAAGTTTAAAATACATAAAAATTGAGGTCTATCTTTTATATCCATCATCAACATCATCATCATCATCATCATCATTTCTTTTCCACACCTAATGTTGCATAGGGCACTGCATTGGTACACCAATCGCATCTTTATATTTATATTTATGTTTGTTACATGAAGGTTAGATGATTAGTCTTACGCTTTAGGTACTAATTAGAAAAAATAAATAAAACATGACACTAATTACTCTAACATGCAATTCCCACTATGCACCTTCACCTTCTATTACTCGAACAAGATTAAACCTTTTTAATTATAATCAGTGCACGTTGTTGTTAGTTTCAAAAAACATGTTTCCTATCAGCACATTGCTTTAATATTTTTGTTCAACTACTTTGGTGAAGGTGTATAGTGGTATTTGCATGTTAGTGTAATAAGTTTCCTGACAAAGGGACGGGTGCGTCTCGAATTTGGTAGACGAAAAAAAGTCGATAAGTGGTTATGTACAAATATTTGCTAACATTTACTGAAATAAAAAAGGTTAAAAAAATGCGAAAAGGTTCTTTTAAAAATAAAAAAAAAAGTTGTATCTAGGCTGACGTTCCATTAATATATTTTTATACTAAATCAATGGTACCTATTTTAAATACCTATTGGTACCTATCTTGTGGCCATGAAAAAACAAATAAAATCTCGCATCCACCTACTGAGGTATAGAGATGATGCTTCATAGAACGATAGTATACAATTATGTTCCGAAAAATGAGCGATGTCGTGTGAACATTGTCGTTCAAAACGCGTAGTAGGGTTGTCTATGTTTACTGTGAATTAAAAGCTGTATGTTGCGCCTTTTTACGCTGCTTCACGTTTACTGGCTACAAGATAGGTTCCGGAACTTAGGTTGAATGGAACACAAGTCGGGTGCTAAGTGCTGCATCTTGTGTATACTTAAATAAATATCAATGCCTGTATGTACCTACGAGTATGTACGTTATCATATTTTATTAAAAAATCAATTTAAACTTTTCTCTGTACCGATACAAAAATATTTCGTAAAAGTTAAGCGTAAAAGCACGATCACTTTGAACATTTGTTTGCATTAAAAAAGTATCTTTGTTCAACACATGACATTCTCATTTTCAAAGTTAATAGAATGACGTGGGAGCAAATCTTTTGTTCTCACCTCTGTTCATTGTGCCCAAAGTTTCTTAATGAGCAACAAAATACAGTTTATTTTGGTCAACTTAAGTTGTTATTTGCGATTTGAAACAATGCCACAAAGACAATAACGCCAGCTTTGAATTATAATAAAATCAAGTTGAAAGACAAATCGAGTTGAAAGACAAATCAAATTCAGACCCAGAAAAATAATAAGATCGCTCAAAATAATATTCTTAATAATGGAAATTTATTTGTTATTCCACAAATGGAAACTGGAAAAGGAAAAATCAAACATTAGTTTGAGTAAAATGTTTGGAGTTAAATGTTTGTAGACAAAATACTAGAATTCACCCCCCAGAGTTCTTAAGATTTTCGAATTACAACAAAGATGAAAAACATTTAAGAAAAGGAAATGTGAAAGTCTAGGCATTTACAGGGCCTATGACCTGTTAATTTTTCACAACAATAAAGGTTTCTGCTTTTTTACTTTACGAAAATAAACAGATGAAAGAATTGAAGAAACATGTAAGTTTAAATTATAATCATAAATTTTTACCCGGTCACTGGTAAAAATTTCTAAATAAAAGTGGAATAAAACTATATGCGTATTTTTATAATTATAATTAAAATGTAGTTCCGCCAAGAAATGTCAGTAGAAAAACTCAATATATTGTATGTTTAAACATATGCAGAATGAAGAATGTTACAATTGTGAATGTTAAGTGACCACTAAACCAGCCAATGACAGGTGAAAAGCCCTGTAAATGCCTAGTCTTTCTCATTTCCTTCTCTGAAATGTTCTCCATCTTTGTTGCAATTTGCAACATAAGTTTTGCTTATTTGTTGTCTATTTACAACAATATAAAAGTTTTGACTGTTAAAAGAAGTGCTGTATTATAAAATTCAAAGAAATAGAACACAAGATTTAAAACCATATCTTTGTTATTTTTAAAATAATTATACGAATTGTAAGGACAAATATTTTTTAATTTATTTCAACAGAGAAGGAAAAATTTTCTGAGAAGGGAATATGGAAGTCTAGGCATTTACAGGGCTTATGACCTGTCATTGGCTGGTTTAAGTGGCCACTTTACACACTGTGTAACATTCACCATTCTGCCCATGTTTGAACATCCACATTTCCTAAACTCTTCCATCTGTTGACTTTTGTGAAATAAAAGAGCTGAAACCTTTATCACGTGGGTTAGATTCATCCGGCGGAACCAAATCACCTACTAGGCAACGCCTGAAAACAATTATCTAATTTTTATACTTCTTCTTTTACCAGGTAGTAATTCAACAATGTTTGATTATGTCCAAATGGGCAGAATCGTGAATGTTACACAGTGTGTAAAGTGGCCACTTAAACCAGCCAATGACAGGTCATAAGCCTTGTGAATGCCTAGACTTCCATATTCCCTTTTCAGAAAATTTTTCCCACTCTGTTGAAATAAATTTAAATATGTACAACTCCCTAGGGAGGAAATCCAGCCAGTCTGCAAGCATTTGGACATACTCAAACATTGTTAACAAATATTTTTTATTACTTCTCGTACCTGGTTTCGCTTCCTGTCTTCTTCCAATCTTGTTATCTGATCTCACATTCTTCATCCTTTAATGTGTGTTACATAATGTACGTTTCTTAAGTTTATATTTGCAAGCTTTATCTCTCCATCAGAAAAGAGCCGCTATTTTTTATTTATTAAAATTTTTATGTACGTATTTTTTTAAACATATTTTGTTCTTTTCTTGTTACAAAATACAATCTTTTTACCAATTCTTTTTTACCAGTTTGTTTCTTGATAAGTATAATAAGTTAATAAGTCCGCCAAACTATTTATTCTTTGTACTTGAAGATTTAAATAAATAACTTTGTTACGGTAAAAACAACTAATTACCAAACTAGAGCGTATTAAATAATTAAATGTACAGAATCGATATCAAAATAGGAATGTTAAATCTTGTCGAGTGAATATAGATCAACACAGAAACCGAGTTAGACTTAAAACGATGTATGATATTATTAAGCTCATCAAATTAAAACAGTGCGTGACTTAGAATAAAGTTATATGAGAAAGCAAATTTGCGCAGGTAAATATTATATTTGTATGAAGTTGGATCCTATCTGCCCAACCCTAAATAGACACGAATCGATGGGTTGCTTGTTATTTTATTCGTATTGTAATTAAGTACTTTTTCTAAAATAAAATTTGTTTTATACTTTTGATCTACAAGTTCATTAAAATAACTCAAATGTACACGTCTAGCCGTACAATCCTATCATTTAAATTATATTTTAAAGTTGTAAAGACATTTTTTTTTTATTGAGCTTTTCAAATTAATTTTATAAAAACACTTTTTAAAATAAATATTTTGATCGTGTACTTACATATATATATATTTAACAACTCACTTTCACAATTTCACTTCAGTTTAAAATCGTATAATAAAAGAATCATATTATCAACCGATACAAAAAAGCCCAGTCAGAAATGATTATCGATTTTTAAATATTGTATCATAGTTAAAATCACTTCGCTCCAACAAAAGACGAACCGTGAGACAGCGTGCTCGAAAACGTGCACTTGAGAATCACTTGAATTTAGAAAGAGAGCTATAAATTTTTCTGTTTTGTTTTATTTTTTAGTATTGGCACGCGGTGCGTTGGGTGTTCGATGCAAGTGCTATAATGGACTGACTTTTTAATTGAATACTGTAGAACTATCGCGAATCTCGCGGTCGGGACGATCGAATAATCTAGAGTCGCATTTCGCGCGGTGTATTTCGGACGACTCTACTGCGGGTCGCCGCGGCGTCCGCTGGAGGCGTCCCGTGACGTCACGATCCAGAAATAATCCCGCCGGAACAGAAAATAAACATTAGGGAGAGAAGAGCCAAAGTGATCGAATTGACTGGATATGTCCTCTTCTCACTGCGTTATATAATAGACCGGTCCAAGAAATAAATTTATTGAACTTAATATTTGCATATTCTTTCGATACTAAGGCAAGACGGTTCACTTCAGATGAACCATATAAAATTATTGCAATTCATGCCCAAGTTTTTTTATAAGTTAAATTATTAGAAACATTACTTCAGGGGAACACATAAGTATTTAAGAAATAATACATTATTTTAATGCACTAATTACCTAGAAAATAATCAACCATTTATAGCATCACATGATAGTTCTGTGACAAACCAATTCAGTTTTTATAAAAACCTAAATAAACTCCAAAGTGCACCAGTACACACCATTCAATGCAATAAATGTACATTTTTTTGTACACGATTATGGTTGCTAGAAAGTTAATTCTCCTCTACGGATGCAAATCGTGGCACCCCACTAGGGCCCAAAACAACAAAATTCTGAGTTTCGAGAATACAATATATTATATCTCAGAAAAATCTTGGGTGAGCGGTGGTTTGATTTTGTAAGGAATGAAGTAATAAGACAACGGACCCAGTAAACTACGGTGACAACTGTCTTCAAGCGGAGGCAATAGGTTGGCATAGTCATATACTGCGGATGCTTCCTGAGAGCCATAACCACGCTTGTCCACTTTACAAGGGATCAAGTTTTCGACGTCCTGGACGTCCACTGCTGACTATCTGTCGGCAGTTCATGTCAGAAATATGAGACGTAAACCTGGCTTGAAAGAATGCACAGACAAAGATGATTATATGATTTTTATGGACACCATATGCTCTTATAAGGAAGCCGAGATATAATGATGATGATTAAGTACATAATTTTCTAAAAAAATAAATAAAACAACTTTGTGTTTAACCACTAATTTTTATTTTTCACCGACCATTTTTCAAAGCAAACAAGCTTCTTTGTAAAGGTTTACGTAACTTATGAATTGATTCCTTTTTATTTTATTTCTATCATGTCGTACTACACGTGGACCCAATAAATCAAGTGAAAATAATCATATCTCCAATAAAGACACTGGATTAAAAGTTCTTCATGTTGAAAATAAAATATTAAAATAAGACAACTTGGAAATCTTAGAAATTAAAAAAGCGATTTATAATAAGAAAACAATAATTAATAACCAAATAAACAATATTTCTTTTATTCCTCTCCTGGCTTACTCCGAAAATAATGATATCAAATTACCACCCGTGTAAGAAAAAAACCACTTGATTTATTGGGTCCACGTGTAGTATTTAGTGAACATGATAGAAATAAAATAGAAAGGAATTTAATCCATTAGTTACGTAAACCTTGACAAAGAAGCTTGTTTGCTTTGAAACCGGTCGGTGAAAAATAAAAATTAGTGGTTAAAAACAAAGTTGTTTTATTTATTTTATTATAATGAACAACCACAAAGTTAGTGCTTCAAATTTAAACTTGACACATAATTTTCTGTTTGTTAATATAATCAAAAACAATTGTTTCAACATATTTTATACTTCTATGACACTTGAGAATTTTTTTAAGAGAAATTTTATCACAATATGACTTAAATGTCACACTCCAATATTGTACCATTTTTTTTATTTTATTATGAAAATCTTAAGAAAATAACAAGTGCGTTTTTCATTTTTATTCAGCCATCAAAACACGGTATTTTTGTATTTTAAAGGAGTTGAGTTATAAAGGGTCAAACTTTTAATAATATGATTTGATTTAATATTTTGCATATTTTTAATACAGACATAAAAGCATAATTTATGAAAAATTTAAAAATAATTAAAAATAAAATTGCAAATTTCAATAATAGCCCTTTTTGAAAGATAACAAATGACTTAAGTATCATTCAATCCAATAGCTACATTTTATTAGTTTTCTCTGAATTTACCATAATATGGACGGAAATAAGTACTTGACACATGTATTTTACCTACTTGTAGTTTGGGATAAGTTTCAAAACATTTATCGAAAGTTTATAAAGAAAACTTGTGTATTTTCAATTTATTTTAGTGATTTGTTTTATTTTGTTTTTTAAATAAGTAGAAAAACTGTTTTCAATTAATTAAATCATAATCATTTTCAATGAAGCTTCCCACTTCTTACTGCGCTCAAAATACTTCTACGTTGCGCATAAGACTGCAGGTTGTTTTATTTTAAGATATCACTTGCAGTAAAGAAAGAAATCTAATTTAGACTTGTATTTCTAGCGCCAAGTCGGTGCTCAAAGAAAAACGCATTTGCGCTTTGAAAAGATCAATAAACTTTTTACTTTTCGATCTTCTAGTCAACAAATCTCTCGAAATAGGAATTGCACGATATTTAAAAGTTTTTGCTAATTAATTATAATTTACTAACACAATGCTTGTGATGTAGTACAGCTGGATAAAAAAAATAGCAAGATAAAAGCAATATTAAATGAATTGGTCAAATTCTGTGTCGGTATTTTGATTGCGAAAATAGCAAGCTGGTTAAAAATGAACGGCATGGCATTAAAAATGATGTAATACAACAATGTTTGAGTATGTCCGAATGCTTGCAGACTGGCTGGGTTTCCTGCCTAGGGAGTTATTCATATTTAAATTTATTTCAACAGAACATTTTTGAGAAGGGAATATGGAAGTCGAGGCATTTACAGAGCTTATGACCTGTCATTGGTTGGTTAAAGTGGCCACTTTACACACTATGTAACATTCACCATTCTGCCCATGTTTAAACATCCACATTTACTCAACTCTTCCGTTGACTTTTGTGAAGTAAAATAGCTGATCACCTACTAGGCATCGCCTAAAAACAATTTTCTATTTTTTATTCTTCTTATTTTATCTAGGCAGTATAACAGCTCTAAAAGAGCTATAATAAAGTATAATAGAGAATAACTCCCTGGGGAAAAAATCCCGCGAGTCTGCAAGCTTTTGGACATACTCAAACATTGTTGAATTAACTATCCGAAGTTCGAAGTTAATTAACTGTTGCATTCTTGTTAAAATAATTTATACTAGCAAATAATTTTTGCTTATTTCAACGTTAACGGCAAATTATTTTACATCAAACTGATTTTAATTTAACACAATCATATTTTCAAGAAAAAAATAAGGTTTTTTCTGTGTCCGAGCAAATTAACAATTCAGTTCGTTGAGTGAAATATAACCAATATCCTGAAAGAGTGTTTTCTATTTGATAGCCACTAGCAGACAAAAATCCTGAATAAGGAAATCCCGCCTCGTAGTGTAGTGTCTGGCGTGTTTGTTTACCATGCATTAGATACCGGGTTCGATTTCTGGGAAGGTTGACATGAAATATTGATTTAAATGGTGGTTCTGCACTGCAATATTTCACGTTCCTGGCTTTCATCTGAAGTGTAAGACTGGTCGCCCTACGTTTATTAAACTAGTGCTCGATAAACGCTGCATTTAGTGAACTGATGCCGTGCCCTGTGAACCATGGTGTGCGGACAGGGGTATGATTATGATAAAGTTTTAGAAAGTAACCTGTAATAAAAGCTTCAGATGTACTAACATGATAATATACTACAAAAAAAAATTTGTACTGTATTTTGATTTGAAAGATCCTAAAAATTATCTCTTTAAATTTTCAGACTATTTCTTACAAGTTTTGTGGTGGATAAACGGGAGTCGAGTTGTGGTAAAGTGGGATTAGAACCTTAGAACTTTGATTTGATTCCACATTACTACCACGGAACCACAAGCTGGCTCAAATTTTATTATTTATTTAAATCTTAAAGTAGGGCACACATATCATACATATTGTTATGTGTGTTCTAATAATAACATTAAAAATATATTTAATTTATAAATTGTTTATCACATATGTCTTGACCATTATTTTAAATTTTGATATGTTTTTTTCTTCATAAATATTTTTTTCCATTTCGTAATACTTTTTAATTGCTTTAAATAAAATTGAATTTTGTGACTTTGCGTATTATTACGTTTTGAATTAATTGTTAATATCGTTTCTTTAATACACTTATGATATTTAAATTCAAAGTGAATTATAAATTAAATTAGGATCTATATAATTGTAAAGCAGAATCCCTAGAACAAGCGTCTGTTATGCCTGTGTGTAAGTCTGCTTTAACACAATGTTATCGTTTTGGTTCATTAAAATAAAAAAGTAAAGCTTCACTTATTTCTAGAAATAAAATAACCTTTGTCTACCAATAAAACGACAGAAAAAAGTATTTTTTAAATATTTTTTTATACACAGGTACTTATATAAATTTTCAAAAAACATAAAAAAGTATTGAAAATAAAAATCCTAAATTCCTTATCAATCATGGTCAAAATATCTTTGTCTTCAAAGGTGTAAAAAATTATAATAATCTTCCCAATGAACTAAAAACTATTAAAAATAATATATCAATAAATGAATTTAAAGTTAATCTAAAGAAATGTTTTGAACACGTGTAAAAATTACATTAAATTTTAATTAGTATGAATGTATTATTGTTTTATGTTTTTTCTTTATATATTCTATATTTTTATTTTTCTTTCTCATATACTTGTATTTAAAATTATATAAACTTAATATTTGAGTTTGTCCAAATGTTTGAAGACAAAAATCCAGTCTATTGTTTACAAACATTCGGACAAACTAAAATATTGTAATGAAACCAACTGGTCCAAGAAGAAGTTTAAAAATTGGAAAATTGTTTTCAGGCGTTGCCTAGTATGTGAAATAATTCAGTCAGATTAATCTCTTCACAACAATAAAGGTTTCAGCTCTTTAACTTCACTTAAATCAACAAATGGAAGAATTGAAGAAATATGGATGTTAAAACATAGGCAAATGGTGAATATTACACAGTGTGTAAAGTGGCCACTTAAACCAGCCAAAGACAGGTCATAAGCCCTGTAAATGCCTAGACTTCCATATTCCCTTTTTAAAGGTATTCTCCATCCCTGTTGTAATTTGTTATATAAACTCCCATAAATAAACAACTAAAACAGTGTAGGTCACTCTCCAAGCACAAGAGTTAGTCTCTTTTTTTGGTGAGTTACAGTGATTACATTTACTAGATGTGTAAAAGTAGATATGTTTTGAATTTTACAAATAATTGTACTTTTTATGAAATGTATGAATTTAAAAAATAAAAAAAGGACCGATTCACGAATTAATTTTAACTTCAAAGGCTTTGTAACTTCCACAAAATAGGGGAAACAATATCAAATCTAAACAAATAATAATTAATTATGAAATCTTTCAATCGAATGTCTGAAATATCAAAAGGACCTTGTGCTTTCAATTATTTGTTTTGTAGCAATTACTTCGTTTCTTAATAATTAAAATTTCATCGAGTTGCTTAGTAATTATTGAACTCAAAATTTATTTGAATAACTTTATAAGCGACCAGCGCTGTATGGATACAACTGATTCTTATAACGAAAGATTGTTTGGTCGATCTTTGACTTCAGCAATTATTTCAAGTTGTCGTTGATTCAAAACACGGATATTTTTAATTAATTGTAATTTGTTATTTAATTAATTTACGGAATCTGAAAAACAATAATCACCCTGAATTAACTTTTATGAGTTGTGATGAACAATCAGAGAACCTATTACTGTAATTGTTCCATCGTATTATCCAGATAATTTATTTAAGTTAAGGTTTTTTTCTGTTTTTATAAATAAATAAAAAAATAGTTCGTTCAGTTCAGTGCCAAAATATGGCGTTTATTGGCAAAAAAAGTTAATTACGTACTTGCAATATGAAATAAAACAGAATCAGTGTTTGATATATAAAAATTGTAAAAAAATATTCCTATCAGCTTCACTAGATACAAAAGTACCCGTTCTAATGCTACATGTATCGAATATGTATATACACTATAAAAATATATTTTAATAAAAATAATATAACTCTATTTTAATAAAAATAAAGAAATTGCAAAACTAAAATACTTAAACATTTCTGATAATGTTTAAAAAATAAAAACAAAAATTAAAAATAACGAACGAAATAATAAGATAAAATTTAAATTTATAAATAATAAAAAAATTGGCAAATAAAAATCTGAATTCCAAAAACTAAAACTAAGCAAAGAAAATTGCAAATTATAAAAATTAAAAAATAATAATTGAATGTATGAAAAAAAAACATTGATAATTGATTTTCAAAACTTATTCAGGTAACATAAAGGACAATTTCACAGTTTGAGGGTATATAAAATAGGGCTTATTCTAATAAACCAGTAAAGTTTTCATATTGTATTACATGCTTTCGTTTTCAATTTACTTTTTTTATCAATTTAAGTACATTTTTTTTTTAAAAACTGAAAGTAGTTTAAGGATTAAAATAAAATTTTAATCATTAAAAACACCCTCAAAGTAATCACAAGAAAAAACAATATTTGAAAATACCCAATATGTAGGCTTCTACTTTTTATTATGTTGTATACGAATTCAACACGGCGTTTGGTTTTATAAAATACATTTTTATTTTTGTAGTATTTGTAACTTTGTGGAAGTGCATAAATAAAAATAATAATATTAATGATAATAATAAAATAGATAAATCACCATCATCATTCTCTTTCCGCACTTAATGGTGCATAGGACATTGTATTGGTGCACCATTCGCAGCGTATCTTGATCTATATTTTTTGTTATTTTTTGTTAAGGTAAGATAATCAGCCGTACGCTTCAAGTACCAGTACAGGGACTATGAAATATTCTAGTTTAAAAACACCCTTAAAAATAAATATCAACCATTACACCACGAGGCCGACTGAAGATAAAAAAATACTTGCGAATTAAGAAATATTATCTTTGTTCAAAGTGACTAATGACAATATCCGATAAAGGCCCATCATATAATTAGCCAAACTCAGTGAAAGGGGCAGTGAAATTAGCACAGTTAAAATTAAAATCGTGTTATTTGAAATTTAAGATTTTTTAAAAGTTACTCGTTTATTTTCAAATAAAAATTGTTATTTTATAAGAGTAAAATCGATAGAAAGACCAACGGCCTTAAAAATGGTTTTGAGGTATGTAGAGGAATGTATTTTAACCGAAAATATTTATTGGTTCTTCTAGACTGGCATCTACAGCGCAAGACCGATCACTGATCATAATCATTACTTAAGAAATCAAGATTCACTGCATAAACCAAACAAAAATACATGTATTTAGAAAATACGCCTTTTTCTAGACTTCGAGTTTCTCATATCAATCATCCTTTGATTTACTCTGAATTTAATATAAAAGAATATAGAAAACGTGGTGAAATACAGTGAAATGAACAAAAAACAAACCATCACGCCGTTTCGCAGTAGCGGTAGGCAGAGAGGATAGAACGCCATATCACTCTGTCTTTGCATATAGACCTCGCTTCCTCTACATTCATACATCTTCTCATGCACGCACGCCCCTAATTCCTACTCTTGACATGTCCATCTTTAAGTATTTAATGAACTTGATCGTGCTTTGTTTTTCTCAGTCTTCCTCGTTTTTTGCATCCATCAACATTTGCATCGTAGATCCTTTTAGCCCTTCTTTCGCTGTCCATTCGCTCTACATGTCCAAACCAACGCAGATCCCTTCCTTGATTCTGTCAATAATGCATGTCTCAGTCTTACACAGTTCACGGATCTCGACTTTTGCCCACCTATCATACATAGTTTTACCACACATTCGAAGAAGGGATTGCATTTTGACAGCATTTTAACTTCTATCATAATTATTTTTCCAATTCCATATTTTGCTCCCATACATTAGAGTTGGCACTGGAACTCCATTGTGAACTGTTAGTTTTGCCTCCTGCGATAAACATTTGTTTGCTTAAGTAGATTTCAGTGCACCTCACCCTCCTTTCAATATATTTCGCAGTTTTTTCATCTCTTGTATACATACTTCCCAGATACACAAATTCTTCTACCTGTTTCAGAATATCTCCGCTCACACTGATCTCCAATTAAATTATATTTTCATCCTTTTCAAAAACCATCACTCTCGATTTATCAATATTCATAAGCAAATTGCTTTTCTTGCATATATCGTAAGCATTTGCTACCAATAATTGCAGGTCTTCCTTTTTGCTGGCAGTGCTACATTGAAATTAAAATTGTTTATGCAATTAACTAGTCAAATGCGTTGTGAGAGATCTTTCGTTTCATGTTTTAAAACATAATCAAAACATTTTGATTTTTTTCTTTATATTGTTGTTAGAAGTTTAAAAAAAAAGAAAATAGCTAAGTGGTAAAGTAAGATTCATATATAACTAAAATACCATAAAATTAAGAATAGTCCAGAAACCGCATATGCACATCAAACAGAAGGCGACTAAACTACTCATAAATTAGAAGGTTTACGTTTTGAACCATTAGTTTCATTGTAGAAGTCGCTCAGTACGCAACTCCTGATGTGAATTCAACTATGCCGTGTTGTGTCTTTTTAAAGTGTAGAAATACTGCTAGTATCCTTAAGAAACAGGATGCAATCACATTTCATGTGTTATTAGCAAACGAATGTTTAAAAAGCAAATGCATTACTAAAAAAATGAATTATTTTTCTATCTGTCAGATTGTCCAAGAAACAAAATGAAAACTTCGTTAGTGTTGTCAGGGCAGTAAGAACTGATAAAAATTAGACCTCAGATTAAACAACGCCGTGGGGGAATTTGAACGGCATTATCTTTAAAACATCAAATATTATTTAACACGATATAAAAATATCAGTTTTATGTAAAATAAAATTTGTTTTGAATTTTAAGTTCCAAGTTCAAAAAATCAATTACTCTTATTAAATGACCCTATACTTATCTACTCTGTTGTGTCAATCAATGTTTCTGCGTGTACAATAAAATTCTAGAAAAATTACCAGATTGCCTTTTATTTACCTTACATTTGTGTTGTATTTTTTTTTTTCCATCAAGCAACTTTACGCGGCGACATCACAAATGCGCGCGGTGAAAGTAGAGCATAGTGGGGGGATTATTGGACATATTTCAAATTTGATTCTACGCTCCTTCTGGACTATTCTTAATTCTTAGTTAAATACTTAAAAAAATAAATCAAACAATTTGAACTTGCTAACGATTCAGTAGCAACGTATCATAATGAAGAAATCCCGGAGAGTAAAAATAACGAAATACATAATTATTCAAGTGATGAAAAGTAGATTGTTATCTTGCGTGTGAGAAATGTCGAGAGAACTGTTCAAAATTCAGGAGCCATTATTAACACTGGGCGGTATCAAACCTGAACAAAATGTCGAATGAAAGCTTCTTGTAAGTTTTGCTAGTTTTTTGTAGCGTTATTTTGGGATCCGCTTCAGGGTTTTTCGAACTAAAATTAAAAGCTGTTTTGCGACTCGGAAACAATTTCAACTGATGCGCTGTCTATTACAAAATATATAAATTATTTTACCTACGTAGTCAAAAGAATTTCACCCGTTTTAATAAAGAATACAGCTCTTTAAATTAGAAATCAACAGATAAAAACGTTTAAGAAATATAAATGTTCTAACTTTGGCAGAATGATGAATGTTACGCAGGGGCTACTTTGATCAGTCAATGATAAGATATAAGCCCTGTAAACGCCTACACTTCTATTTTTTTTTCTCGAAAATATTTTTTTTTTCTGTTGTAATATATTAATTTTTAAGAACTCCCCAGGGGGTTGAATCAAGTCCTACTCTAAAAAAATTTGGTCAAATTAAAAATAATGTTGATATGTTTATAGATTGACAAAAAATGCTTGATATGCTTGATTGACTTCGTCGGTGAACGTTCTGGGTTAAATATATATGGAAATACAACTAAGCTTATGTTTTATAGTCGAGAGTCATTCAAATGCAAATTACAACTTAAGGGTGTGAATATTGAGAGAATGGAACAGTTTAAGTACTCGGGCAATATCACCACTGAGAATCTAGACTTCAACACTGAGATAAAATACAAAAAAAAGAGCGGCCGAAACAGCATTTAATCAAATAAATAATACTTTTCGTGACGATAATATAAACCTTAAGCTGAGATAACGAATGGTTAAATTTCACATATGATTTGTCTTTCTGTACGACGTAGAGGAGTGAACTTTAAAGTAAATATTATTTAATAAACCGCCTTGAAGCATTTGAAAAGCGGGTCCACCGTAGAATGTTAGGAATATCTCGGATCGATATAATAACCACCAATGGAGCATTACTTAGAGCTAATACAAATAGGGAACTATTCGCCATCCTCCACAGCTCCGTAAGATTTCATGTTTTGGCCATGTGTTAAAAGGTGATAAATATGCCATACTTCAGATTGTTATGAAGAAGAAGATCAAAGGACGTAGAGGGGTTGGAAGAAAACAAGTTTCCTGGCTAAGAAATAACCGAGCATGGTCCAGGATTAGAACTGTGGAGGAGCTGTTTCGCACTGCTCGAGATAGGGAAGCTTTTTCCCGAGTGGTCGTCAACGTCGGGGGGACCCGACATGACACGTGAAGAAGAAGAAGAGTGTACAGATTATTATGCCATAAGACGTGAACATTAATTGTAGATATTTTAAATCATTCGTAACTTCAACACCAACAAGCTACAAAAAGTGGCTTGGTGGGATTTTAGTTTTAGTAAAAATATAACAAGTGAATTTTTTTTTAAATTGTAAAAATGTATAATTATGCTATTAAATAAAATAAATAAATAAATAAATTCAGTTTAAGACTGTAGTTATTTTTTTTAAAAGATGTAGAGCATTGAATTAATAAATATACAGTTTTTATGATTTTCAGATATTGTTTTGAGTTATTTACGGCATAATAACTTTTTAAAAAATGGTACAAGGATGTTATGAGTCATTTTATACCTGTAAAAAATGTTGTTTACGGTTTTTTACAAGATAATTTTTGTATTAAAACTATTTTGTCATTTTTTATTTATTTACAAAGTTTTTGGAAACCCGTTAGAGTTGTATAAGAAATATTATAAGGTATAATCATGTGACGTGTCATCTGGTTAGTGTAGTCATCAAGTGCTTTTTGAGGTTAAATTAAATTCGTCTCCAACGTAATTTTTCAAGCGGAAGGTAAGTCATTGTAGTGTTCATTGTAGTCCAGTGAATTGTATTATTGACTGTCTCGCGTTTTAGATCAAAGGCTTGAAAAAAAAAATTTTAAGGGACAGTTAAAAAACAGAGAAAAAAATATAAACCTCGGCTTGTATTAATAATATTACATGAATGTGATTTAACGAGGTTTTCTATCATTGTTTGAGGCCTCGTCAACCGTAAAGAAATGAAATGTTAATCTATTTTTATTATTTTTATTTTTACGATTTCTAACGACTACCCTTTTATTAAGTTTACATGAAGAGTATCATTTTAGGGCTATTCAATTAACGAACAATTACCTCTTTAAAACCGAATATAACAAATTACAAATAGTTTTATATGACTTCGATGTTTGCCTATCTGAAAATTTATTGATAAATTCATTAACTTGCCCCAAAGGTAGAACGCTAAAACTACCCTTAAGCGATAAGGTCTAAATTTATAATGTTTTGTGGGGTAATTTCCCTTTTTGTTAGATCAAACACAATATATTTTTATAAACTCTATTTCTATTTGGAAAACGGGTAAGTATTTCTTCAAACGATTACAATTCTATAACTTTCGTTTTAAGAAATTACTCACATTTATGTGTAATTTAGGAATATTAAAAACAAACTAAAAAGCAAAACAAAAATAATTACAAAATAAAAATTAATTACAGGAGTCGACAAAATGAACGATTGTTTATTTGGTTATTTATATATATTGTTTCTTATTATACGCATTTTTAATACCCAAGAAAAAAAAAACTACATAAATAAGATTTCTTTGTGTCCACTCTTGGTTTTTTAAAAATCATATCCATCTCATTTTACAGTTTTTATTTTTAAAAGAACAACAATACAATATGACTTGACTTTGAAGCTCCATACGTATCGATGTTATATTTAGTCACTGTTAAATAAAATAGGATAGAATTAGCTTGTTAATAATTATACACTGATGGAGAAACTTGATTAGCTTTGAAACCGGTTGGTAAAATATTAAAAAATAAGTGGTAAAAAACAAAGTTTTTTCAAATTTTTTTTATTTTTATAAATAGCCGCATGGTTAGTGCTTTAAATATAAATTTTACATCATTAATCAACCTGTAAGGAAAAAATAAAAGTTGAACGAATTTTCGCATAAATGAGAAAAATAAAATAGATAATTTTATTACGTTTTTAGCATTTGCAGCCATCGCTCGAACAGGGGTGAATGGGTGTATCCTGCAAGAGCTTGGAAAAGCGTGTTGTTGAATTCACAATTTTTCAGGCGTTTTCATAGGCTCCAGGCTCTTTGGCAAAATAGGCATATAGGTGTACAGCAATAGCATGAATGCTAGTGAAATTATGTAAAAATTTAATGAAATTTTCAACACGAGATACTATTTAAGTTGAAAATTTAGAATTTATTCATAAAAGTTTCTTTAAAAAATTTACATACAATACTAATCCCATTAAATATACAAAGAACATCGCATTTTGATACGCTTTAAACGTAGCATGTATGATGAAGTTTTATTTTTTGTAAAAGCCGCTTTTTGTGTAAATCAATTAAGTGGTTCAATTCACGCTAGTGTTTCCTTGACCCGATTGGTTATTTTCTTAAGCCAGACGGTCAGAGACTAGAAGGCCGATGAACTGACGCGTGAAAATCACTTCAAAGTTTATTTTCCCTTCATTACCAGATGACAGCTTCTCGGTTCCAATACGAACATCAGTTTGTAATAATCAGAGCAGATATATTGTTTTATTCGTAAATGTAATCTTATTTGTGGAAAAAGTAGGTAAGTGCCTAATGTGTTTAAGTACATTTTAAACTAAAATTGAATAACATGCAGAATAACACTGATAGCTGCCAGCCAGAGCTAAATCTAAAGTAACGAGTGACAGATAAAAAATATGTACTAAAGAAATATGTTAATCTAGAGAGATGAGCAGACGGAGGCTATGAATAATTATAATGATTCGCTCTTTTTTAAAAATGTTGAAGGCAACGCAATTTTAGCAATATTTTGTATGCACTTAGTATATGAATAACGAATCTATTGATTATACTTCAGTGATTATCTTAAAATTTACATTGGTTACTGAAAAAACGCACGTTTTGCTTGTTTTTAAAAAATACGATCAACCGAATCACATTAATTTTGGGGGCCATTTTTAATAAGTTGTAAATAACTCGCCATTAGAAAATGAGAATTAAGTTGTGGTAGGATGGAGTTCGAACCTTAGACCCCTGATCCGTGAGTTTGTGATATAAGCCATGGGATCGTAACCCGTTTCCTGTGTACATAATTTATTTTTTATGTAAACGTAATGAAAATCTAAAAATTCACAAGCTGACATATTATTTCAAAACATGACAAACAATCATTGAAAAAGAAGGTAGGTATTCCAAAAAATACTTTCTTAATAAATGGTACAAAAGCTAGCCAAAATATCACTCACTGTAAAAATATTTTGCCACAGAAGTTGTTTTTAGTCTACTTTGAATAAACATCTACGTGTTTGTGCCTTTATTAATCATAATAATTACGTATTCTCGTTTCACGTTGAATATAAAGATATCAACAACCTGAAAACATGTCAATCGTCATGTTTTTCGCCATATTTATGACGACGTAGACGTGTTAAGAATAAACAGAGACGTAATTTACTCGACACATAAAACTTTCTGGAACATCAAATAAGATTTCTTTAATTTAATGTATGTTTTTTCATGAAAACATTAAGAAAAGTGTCCAAAATAAGCTGTAATGTCACCTTGGAGTAATTTTAGAAAAACTACACACTTAAAAGTTTAATATCGTAGATGGATATTTTAAATGCTGTAGATGATGTGTTATTTGTAAATATTAAGGGAAAAAAAGAGTATTTTTTTAAAATTCTGTATGTTTGCTGGTTTTTGTGTTTTCAAAATAATTTATTATATTTGTATGCCCTACGCCTGAAGACGGCAGATAAAACTGAGAGCTTTTATGAATTTTTGGATGGTCCTAGCTCCCACCAGAAATAATTTATCAAAAAAATAATCAATAAAGACACGCCAATGGTAACAATCTGTAGTATTTAAAAAGGTCACTGCTCTAATACCCCAATCCAGGTAGAAAATAAAGGAACACGTTTGTATGAAGAAAAGTCGGATCGCGTTTCCTTTTAAGAAGATTTTTTTTTCAGCTTATAAGCGATCGCACACGGGACCTCAGCATGATAGGCGTACGCGCTAACCACTCTATATGGTGGATTTTTACTTAATAGTAGTCATTTGGATTATAACTCTACTATAAAGTCCGCTTTTTACAAAATTCACAAAAAAGTTTTGAAAGATGTCCAGGAAATTTTTTGAAATTCATTAATTTCTATTGCATATTTCTGTAGAGCAAATAAACTACATATCTTTCTTAATTTTTTTGAATTTACATACTCCGGAGGATTGCAGGAAAATAACAAATTTATCATTCCTATGTAAAATCATTAATTCTATAATATTTTTTTCCGAACTCCTGGATTTAATAAATAACTAGACAAAATACTATTTATTATGATTTAATGTTCTAAACTAATGATCAATTTACAAAAGCCACTAATGCTGGCAAACTAGTGTTAACTTATTTTACTGACATACACATATAATACATATAAATATATATGAAGGGTTCATAATCCATAATAGATAACATACACGCGCTAAAACGTTTCAACTGAAATATTGTGATGATCGAAGAAAGTAATGTCATCATTTTCTATAGAATCAAATACTACATTATAATGCAACTCTAACAGTATTGCACATAAATCGGTAGCGTCATTCTGCAGTACATTTACGCTGTCCCTACCATGAAGAAATGAACTACAAAGGAACGTCGCCTATAAAGAGACCACAGAACGCAGTCAAAGTCAGTCAGCCCAACAAGTTCAGTTCAGTCAGTCAGTCCAGCTCGACGAAATCACTCAGTTCCAACATGTAGGTCAAGTGCAGTCTCTTCAACCCGTCATCGCTGCTACGCTTACGCTACACAACCATGTGAACATTTTATTCGATATATAATAAATACGAATTCAACACCTTGTGTCTTCTCTGTCAATTTCTAACTGGGGTAGGAGCCTAACTCTCTACTATCAAAACCCTACATTTATTTAATATTTTTATTTTTTGTGTTACACATCCCTGTTTTCATTTTTACTTTTATTTTTGTATAACTGAACTTATTATATTGTCAAAGGCACATACTATGCCGTATAATAAATAAAATTAAGTTGAAAATGGTCGTTCAGGATTCTTGTAATATTTCACATACCTCACTGATTTATTATATTCGCTCAGACACGGTATTTGTCAAACCTATTCATTTTTTAAAAAGTAATTCTTTTGATGTAATTAAGATAAAGCTAAAGGATCGGGAGAAAGCTGCATCGCAACAGTAGTAGTCTGTTTGACTGACATTATCAGCTCAAGTGTCTATCTATAGGTCTGTCTGTCACTCTTTGTTCATCTTGTGTCAGCTATAATAGTCTGTTTATTTATCTAACAGAAGGAATCAAATTGAATTTTCTTTCAAATCATTTCCCGTGTCTGGTTGAACGTATCCAGTTAAATTGTTTTTTGTTTTTCTGAAGATCGAGAGAAAACAAAATAGATATTTCAAAATTTAAAAATAAAATATTAATAAAAAAATTAGGAAGTTCAGTGAAACTAAAAATTTTATTTAAAAAAATGTTTTCTTAAGCGTGATAAAAATCAAAACATAAAATTGAACGGCGGAGTTTTTTGAAAATGTATGAAAAAATACATTTAATAAAATCGAACTACTCTGAACGGCGCCAGTTCTCCAGAATCTACCATTGATAGAGTGTTGTGATAGATTTCCGGTTTACGAGATTCTGATTGGTGAATTCACCAATCAGCAATATTTTCAGGTTACGTATTTTTTTCCTTTTCAAAGTCGACGTTTATGATTAAAAAAGAAAACAATACACCATGTATATATATTTTTATACAACAATAATTCGATTTATGTTATTTATTTATTTGTACTGGCTTATATAGATATGGAAAAAATGGAAGAGCAGTTTAGGAAGTATAACACTGAGCTTCACTCAGATAAAATAATGATGTGTCCAACTAGGCATCCCATTTAAATTAATTCGAACACAAGTTTGACGAATCAACCTGACTTGGGAAGACGCAAAGGGGCTGTCAACAGATATAAATGGAGGCTCTTTGTGGATACCATATGCTCCAGCTAGGGAGCGAACATGCAATGATGATGATTTAATGAATCAAGAGACACAATTGAAAAACTCACCCTAAATAACTTTCCTTGTTTGACACTGTTCCTGACAATAAAACAATTAATATTTTCATAGAATAGAATCCGTTACTGTACACTGTACACTGCATATATTTTTAATTATTTATTTACATACACAAGTTAATTGTACATTATTTGAGACATAAGTCCCAACTCCATGGGACTTAAAGTCCTGTTTTGAGATAGGATTCCTACATCTCTTCGTTTCTATATCTCCTATATATCTTCGTTCTAGTGACGAGAGAACCCTTTCAATACCCATCAGCGCTCTATTTTTTTGCCTCCTCTTTTACAGTAGTAGCGGCTTGATTGCGGAATGATATACCCACTAATATCAGAGACTTCTTTATTTATATTCAAATCACGTATAAAATGTAACTTTCTGAATATTTGAGTTTTTCCTTTCTCCTCTCTTTCCTTCCCTTTTTACCCCACCTCTCTTCATAGTATAGTGTAAATATTAAGTTAATTTTGACTTCTAAAAAATATATATGTTTATTGATATTTTGTGTTATTATGAAATTGAACGGTTTGGGTTGGTAGGAAAAAATTGCCTTAAGGCAATTCGCTTTCCCTTCATGTATATGTACGTAAACTCTATATGCATATAAATGGTTTAAAAAAATAAATAAAGAAAGTGTTGTCTCTTTCTGTTGCACTGAAATATCACTATGTATCTTTTGATATGTTTGTTTTAATGTATCTTTTCTTCAGAGAACATTTAGTTACTAATAAATTATTATCCTAACACAATAGTCTGAAGATGCCCATTAGAAAATGAAAACGCTTATTTGTCAAATAAATACGTGGAAAGTAATTTCAATTGATAACTTATATTCAAATATCCATTTTTAAATATTTGCAAAAAGAATTGTTTTCAACAATGTTACTGTAATAGTAAAAGTATTGAAGTGACGTTACTTTATATTATCTTTCAGTAACGGTTCTCGTCTGCGCTAAGAATAAGCTTCCGAAAAGTGCAAATTACATTCGCTTTGCCACGTACTGCCATCTGTGAATGGTAACGCGAAGTTAAGCTCTGAGAGAAGGCATAAAAGCTCGAGATAATATTGTAGTACGTATCTAATATACTTAAATATTATTATATTTAACGCTTTGCAAACTGTTATGTACGTTTACTGCATTCAGCAGCATTACGCAGGATGCAACTGTACTGAATGTTAGCGTTTCTTGCAGTAAACCGGAATTAAGGAACACCATAATGTGGATTTAAGGGTGTTTAAGTCTAACTGTTTGGAAATAATGTCACATGAAACCTACAGTAGATGATAAAAATCATAACTTATACTTTTGTCGCATGATTTTGTCTTATAAACGTGTAACGCTTTGAAGTAGCGAAAAGTACATGACATCATTTTGTATTTGTTCAACAATTGATCGAGTTAATTTTAACAATGTTTGATTATGTCCAAATGCTTGCAGACTGGCTGGATTTCCTCCCTAGGGAGTTGTTCATATTTAAATTTATTTCAACAGAGAGGGAAAATTTTTTTTTTGAGAAGGGTATATGGAAGTCAATACTCCAGATATGGACAAAAATACGTTTTTGAAGTGTGAGGAACAATCTGTGGATAATGTGTACTCGAACATTATAGCATTTAAAAGTATATTCAATAAAAATATTCATGGTTGCGCCACATGTACTATGTTTATTGTGTATTGTATCTTTACTGGGTTGCTGTGTTTAATTTATTACTATTTACTGAGCCCTTGTGAAAATGTTGTAATTATCTTTCTGGTAATTATTTTATTTTTGTATTGACATTCATATTATATCCATAAATGTATAAATTTAAACAAAGTTTCTTGGTTTATCTGACTAGGGTTATTTATCCCGTTTTAAGCCCGTCAATGTATAATGTGCTGAGGGTACAATATTTTTGTCTCCGGCTCAATAACAACTGAACTGTCACCTCTGTGTACATGTGATTTTGATCTTCTCAGCACGATCGTTAATAAGTTATTTTAGCCATCAATAAGTCATTTCAATCCACTGTGCCATGTTATTGTATAAATCAATAATCAAGAAACCGGCAAGTGCCGATCTGACAACGGGATCTAATAGAGCCTGCCGCGAGAGACAAGTTCGAACATTAAGGTTGGAAGAATCCCAGTACAAGGTAGGTAGTTGCATACTTTTATGTATTGAGGTTTGGTGGAAAAGTAACTGAAGATAACACAATAGCAACGCCAAATCTGCGAACCAGCAAAAAACGCAATATTCGAGCGTCCATCTGCTATTTGGCGAGTGGCGCGGTCAACTTATACGGAAACTTAACCGGTTTATAAGAATGCTGTTTTTTTTGTATTTTTATCAAATATCCAAACTGTGTTATTTATTTATTCATACAAAGATACATATCTAAAAAAAGTTACAACGTTTCCCTTTACTCTATGATGCCAAGAGCTTTGTGTTGAATTAGGATACAACAAAATGGAAAGTAGAAGCATGCATATTATTAAAGAATACTAAAAATATAAATTATTACATAATATGTTAACACAAATTATAATAAACATTTAGATGACACGAATAAATTAATGGATCGTGAATAAAAACAGTACAACATATGGATGAGAAAAAAAAAGAAAAATGTACCCGAATAAATATTATGATTGGATGGAATTACTAATATGAGATAATTTTTCATCAAAAGTTTTTTGCTTTTTTTATAATTTGAGAATATCATATAGATTTGTGTATTAAACATTTTAAATGCGTTTTTGTTAAATCTCCTTTTAATATAGCTCATGAGAATTAAATTTTAATCTTTCAAATCGGGTCATGGTCCTAAGAGATTCGAAATTTAAACCCCATTCTAATAGTAAGTCATTTATAATTCGTTGAAAATGGTCCTCATACCTGATTTTTTTTTTTCGTTAAAAAAAGTACAAAATCGTATTGGCAAGTTTCGTAAACATAGCAAAAATTAAATATTTTTTCAACTAGATACCGCTTTACTCATTTTTTATAAGTTTTATGGAAATCAAAAGTAAAATAAAAAAAAGTACCATCTCAAACGGAACTTGTTTCGAAAAATAAACTTGATTCGGTAAGTTGAGGCGCCAAAAGTTACCAGAAAATTCCAGAAGTTAAAAATAATATAGCCACATTAATCACTTGAAATTCCTTGCGTATTTTACCCCCGCTGAAATATAAATAATTCTCGTCTGAAGAGGCAACACTGATAATTAGTTTCGACTCATAACTTTCAACTTACGCACGAGTCCTCACGAAGGGCTAAGAACGCATTCATCATTCGTTCATACTTGTTAACAAAAACAAACAGACATTTTGGAACAAACAGCTTTCACAATAATAGAAACAAAAACACACAACATACAGTTGTTAACACTTTCAAACCTTATCTACTAAATATTTCCAACGTGATATTCAAGCTTGTTTTTAATTAATTTGTTGGTTAAATAGTAGTCTACTTGTAGAAGTTCAAATATCGAGAGAAGGTTTCCATCGAAAAAAAAACTTTTTTTTTCATAACACTTAACATTTACGTACGTAGCAAATGTATTTTTTAAGGGAAAAAAAAAATTATATTATTTATTTTTTATTTTTTTATTTATTTTTTTATTTTTTTTATTGAAATAAACGGCACTTAGTGCCTATTACGTATTAGTTACAAATACAATTAAATATACATACATGTAAGCTTAATTTAAGTAATACAGAGCATTTAAAACAATATTATTAATTTAGAAAGGCTAGGAAATATAAACTTTATAAAATAATAAAATATAACCAGTTATAGAATTATCGATAAAAAAAGATAATTTTGTATTAGAAATACTTTGACCCAGTTAAAAAAATTTATACATTCAAAATTACAAAATTAAATATTTATGAACTTATTAAGGCTTTTTAGGCTACGCCCGTGTCAAGCCACAATAAATAACAATAAAATTACATAGTAAATTTAATTAGATCAAATTATAATGACATAGAATAACAATCTAGAAAAAAAGGTAAATGTAATAAATAATCAAATTCCAAAGAATACAATGCAAAAAAGATAATCAGAAATATTTTTTTTAAATAAAAATTATACAAATTAAGAACCACACATAATCAATTATACAAATTACTGGTATCATTAAAATCAACAAAATAATAGTAAAATATAGTAGTATTAAATAAAACAAAATAAGAGTATCATGTGGATACGAATAAGTTTATATTTTGTTTGTCTGTGCTTTATATTAATTTGTTAACTATTATAATATATTAAAATCTAATTGTATGTACCCTTGTTAGCTGGGCAAAATGGAATTGTATTTTGATAAAGAGTGTAAATAAATAAATAAATTTAAATCAACAGAAAATAAATATATTTATAGAAGCACAATTGAAATGATAATTGAGATATGTTTTCTAGAAACTCACTCAATACTATAGTAAGAAATATAAGAAATAGGAGCAATAAATCATATGCCAAATAATAGTACGTACTAGATTAAATTAAACAAAAATACATAATGAAAAAAACATAAAAATTAAAAATATTGTTAATGATTTTGATTAATGCTCGTAAATTCAATACCGAGTATGAGACAAACAATCAAAATATGTTTTTTTGGCGTTGACATTTAAATGGGACAGGCTCTGTTCTAAAGAACTTGTATTTCATAGATCTGATTTTTGCTGGCAAAACCCCATATGCATGATAAATAAGATAGGTGGGAATGAATCAAAGCGTAGTAGACGTCAAATAAAACGGAATAAGGAAGCAAGCCTCGAAGTCTATACAATACGCCAGTTACGGGTGCTATTTTTGATTTTACATGCTCAAATTGGAAATTTTGGAGTCAATAAATAGTCTCAAGTATTTAGTTACATTGGTCTTTTTAATATAGCCAGTTCCGAGAGAAATATTAATATTTAAGTCCTGTTTGTTCCCAAAAATCATGTAACATTCTAATGATATAACTATTCATGTTTTCAAAATAACTTTTCATTTTTATTTTTCTAGTTTAAAAAGGTTCACTTACAAAACGGATCGCAGTTGGCATCACGTCATTTTGACGTCACGCGTTATGTTGGTCTCGCGTTACGTTTTTCCCATAGGACGCGAAACGTCTTGTTGTCGGGTTATTCGAAATATGCATATTTTAAACCTATGTAGAAAACTTATCCGACGTCACACAAAAATAATGTTATTATCGTAACCATCGTAATTTTTTACCTATTAAATAAAACGTGAAAACATCCAATTAATTTCGTAAAGATGCATACGATTGTACAAGTGTATTTTTTTATTTTAATCGGCAACACAAAATAAACCTCATTTAGTTATTTTTTTACGAAATCATAAGATTTGTGTCCCTCTTGATCATTTTGATAAATGGTTTTTCCGCGGTATTGAACTTAAATCAATAAAATTATTTGGTAAAGTTTGACTTTTTTTTATTCTGACCAACGAGCGTTTTTGCCTAAGTTAGGACTAATGCTTACTTAGTCCTAACTTAGGCAAAAACTTAAGAAATAGTTGAAATTTTTTATTTTTTTATTTATTTATTTACTTAAGTTAGTTAATATTACATTGTATATTAACTAATATATTTACAATTATAACAAATACTTATTAAATATTTCTTACATAACTACATTATTACAATAAACATAACATTTTTTTTAAAATCCGTAAGTTTTCTTTCATTCTTCATACTTTCAGGCATCTCATCATACAGTTTTAACCCTTTATACATTAAGCTATTTTGTGATTTTGTTTTTTTCTTAAGTGGTAGTCTTATCCTATTTCTATTTCTTGTCCTATATTTATGTACATTTCTATTTAATATAATTTCACTTATAAAATACTTTGGCATGAGATTATTAAACACATTTCAAAGTAAAAGTTAACCAAGGAATTTTATTGATTTTTATCAAAACCATTAGCAATAGGGTTTTATCGAGAAACATTATCAAGAAACAAAGAACGTCAAAAATATATTGATGGTAAAATAGATGCACAAATGTTGAGATCCGTGAAGTGTGTAAGGCTGAGACATGCATTATCGACAGAATCAAGAAAGGGGTGCTGCGTTGGTTTGGACATGTAGAGATAATGGACAGTGAAAGAACGGCTAAAAGGATCTACGATGCGAATGTTGAAGGATGCAGAAAACGAGAAATACCGAAAAATACATGGCACGATCGAGTCCATTAAATATTTGAAGATGGACATGTCAATAGAAAGAATAATCGGCGTGCGTGCATGAGAAGATGTATGAATGTAGAGGAAGCGTAGTCCGTATACAAAGACAAAGTGATATAGCTTTCCATCCTCTCTGCCTACCTCTACGGGGAAATGGCGTGATGGTATGTTTGTTTGTTCATTTTACTGTATTTCGCCACGTTTTCTGTATAATGTTATACTTATTCAGAATAAATCATAGGATGATTGATATGAAGAAATTCGAAGTCTAGAAAAGGCCTTATTTTATAAATACTTGAATTTTTGTTTGGTTAATGCAGCGTTTCTTGATATGTTCATAAATGACAATAATTAGTCTGACGCTTTAGATGCCAGTCTAGAAACAATAAATATTTTCAGTGAAAATACATTCCTCCACATACCTCAAAACCATTTTTAAGACTGTGGGTCATGTACATAAACGTATTAAATACATAGAATGAAAATAATTTATGTCACAATTTGATAAGCACAAAAGTATATCATTTGATACTTGGGAATATTATTAACATTTTTTTATTTTTTCAAATCTGAAATATAAAATTTTGACGTAACCTTTTCAACATTAAAAAATAAAATCAATGTCGTATTTTTCGCACGTTCGTCGTTTTAAGATCAAGACGATTTGCTTAGCGCAAACAAGGAATAACACTATTTTATACAAAATACAAGATAAGATCCGGAACCTATGTTGAATGCAACACAAGTCGGGTGCTTAGTGCCGTATCTAGTGTGTACATATAATATATGTATATAAACTCTTTTCAATCATTTCAAAAATGTTGAACGGTAATTTACATTTGTTAGATTTTTGTGCGGTTACTTTTGTATGCTTTCGTATTTACGTGTAAACTTTATTAGATCGTAATTTTTTTAAGATTAAAGAGAATTTTGTTGCTCTTTGCATTTAATGTAGGTACTTATATTTTGAACCTTTTAACTCTTGTGTAGCTGTGATGTCACACAAGTCGACATTGGACACAAGACTAGATATATCTCTCTTATTTTTTTTAAATGATGAACTCGTATTTTTTGTAATCTTCAAATGGACATTTTTACACCGGATTTAGAAAGTAAAATTAGTACAACTATGCTGAATGTTAAAACAAAAAATATTTATCTTTGCTACGCGAAGAATTAATGTCCGCTTATTCAGAAACACATATGTATAAGAGAGAACACGAAGATAGAACTCATAACAAGGAAGACTGAGACGCTGTTCTGTGGCGAGTGTTGTGTATGTAAAACAGATTCAGTCTTCAGTCGGTCGACGACAGTGATGGGAAATGCACGCGCGTAATATGAGCGGCGTATTTATGATTTTTAATTTGTTTTGCTATAACAGGGCTGAATTATATGTTTTTTTTGCATAAATCATGGAAAAGGAATTAATAAACAGTATGTCTCCATGTTCTTCTTTCAAATATCTGAATTTAAGAAAATTTTGTCTTTAACTAGTTGTAAAAAGATGTAACATCACCGCGCGCAAATTTATTTTTACCACAGTCTTTTAAGAGTTAAAAAATTATTTTTTTTTAATAAAAAATTTTCTTTGAACACAAATTTTACATGCATATAATGTTAATTTTTTTATTATTATTTTGTTTATTTATATAATTTTGTTTAAAATCTGTATTTAAGCAGGTTCTTTATATAAAACTGCTGTGTAATAGTATTTATGTAATATAATACTTTTTTCTTTTTCACTTTTTATTCAAGTGTTCAAATTCTATTTAATACGTATTTTTGTAATGTAAAAGGCACTTCGTGTCGTGTATATTAATAAGTAAATATTTCAATGTATAATTGGTCTATTTCGTTACTTTTGTTTTTATTGTTTAAGCATCATTTAATGAAAAACAATATGAAACAAAAAAGCAACAAAAAAAACCTAGCTAGTCATGATCTGAACCAATGAACCGCCGTACATTGTAAAAACCGTGAATAAATATGAAAACAGTTAAAAAAAATACACCAATTTATTTACAATAATGTTTTTCGTGCAAATTATTTTGGAATTCAAATTCGTCATTATTTTTTTCAAGTAAAGCAAACCACAGCAGCTTTAAAGAAATATGAGGTTCATCAAAAGTTTTCGTCCTGAAAATTTTCCAAAATAAAATGGTGATATCGCAATTTGCATGCGTTATGTGATGGATGAGAGAAGACACTCCTAATTGTTATGCAGATTGCCTCACTACAAGTACCCATCGCAGTTAATCTGTAATAATTTATCACCGACGGTCCTTTGCGTGAATAAATTCGTACGTACCTCAATTGAGATTATAATAAATTGGCCCATAAAACGAGGTTTTGTGTTTTATAACCGCCTCTGGTTTACCTTTTAACCGACGTCATCATAATATTAGATTAGTAAGAAACAAATTTAATGTTTTATACTACGCGCAAAAATATTGGCTAGAAAAATTAATACAAAAAATAAAATATTCGACAACCCTGACGATTAACGCTGCAATCAAATCTCAATTTTTATAGTACAGATTTTTCTGAATTGCTTTGATTCTTGTTTTAGGGAGTCTAAAATATTCACCATAAAACATTGATGATAAAAGCGTGTGATAGGAAGGAATGGAGACTTTTAGAAGAGGTCTTTATAAGAGGTAGAAAAAGAAGAAAGATATCGTGGGTCTACTGGCAAAAAACGTTAACTCGAAAATATGCGGATTTGACTTAATGATGCGGTTTTGTAATTTTTTTAACGCTCTACGAACTGGCAAAATACACTAAGTCATAGTAAATTTCATATACCTGTAGTTTTAAAAATAAATTTAAGGTTAATATCGGGTATTTTATTCAGGTTAAAAGCTTTCAATAACTTAATATTTACATGATTTAAAATTAAGAAACAGAAAAATTTAATACATGTTCTTAAATGAGCACTTAACATCTTACTACATATAAATAAGATATAAAAGTATACCCACGATTTATATATAAATAAATACATGTGTTTCACGACTAGACCGCAAAACTTCAGAGAAACATTCCGCATGGTAAACTTTTTGAAATTTTTTTTTTCAAAGACTTGTTTTTTTAAAAAAAAAAATAGTTATAATTTGAAAATGCAGACAATCCACCATATATTGGACCAGCATCACTACCACAAACTCCTACACCTCCTTTACCCAGCCGCTTCCCTATTCCGCGTCCTGTTAATACTAACATATTCCAACAGAGATAAAGAACCTTTTAGAGAAAGTAATATAGAAGACTAGGCATCTACAGGGCTTATGACCTGTCATTGGCTGGTTTTAGTGGCCACTTTATACACCGTGTAAAAGAAGATAAATGAAGTATAGAAATTTAAAAAAAAAAGATATTCAGGCATTGCATAGTATGTAGGTGAAATATCTCAATTAAATGAATCTCTCCCGCATAAATAAAGGTTTCAGCTCTTTAACTTCAGAAACATCAACAGATAAAAGAATTAAAGGAACAAAGATGTTCAAATATGGGCCACTTAAACCAGCCAATGACAGATCATAAGCCCTGTAGATGCCTAGACTTCTATATTACCTTCTCTAGTTTTTCGACTTTGTTGTAATTTGTTAATATTGACAGCTCCCCAGGGAGTTGAATCCAGTCCTTGTCTACAAAAATTTGGACAAACTTAAAATATTGTTGTGTATATAAAAGTGCGATTTTCCAAAATCTTCATTAGCACAATTTTAAAAGTTAATCATAAAATATGTTCCTCTGAAGTTTCGCGGTATGGCTCTGAAAATCCGTGCATATCAAATTAAATATAATTATTTTTTATTATTTGTAATTGTTGGGCTAGTAGTGAATCGGTACTAAAGTGTTAAGGAGTCTGGTTTGAATAGAACTTCCTGTTCCATGATTCCGCTCCTGTACCCTTTACACTTCCTGACTACTTCTTCAGTGTCACTTTATCATGGAGATCCTTTATTGTGTCCATTATTCTGCTATTGTAGTACCGATACAAGATGTGTTTCTATTTCCACTATCCTTTCTATATTACTGCTGTCAAGCATAATGTATACATTTATGATACCATTTCTCATATATATTTTATTTCGACCGGTCTCTAGATTTGAAGACATAAAATTTCTCTAGAACTGTCATTTTGCTTGTGCTAAAAGCAATTAAATGTAAATAGGTGCGAAGGTTTTCACGGTCACTGTTATCAGTATTATGTATTTTTTTTGAGTGATACCGTGTATGTTGGATTTGATCCGACGTTTCGGCTACCATTGCAGGAGCCATCTTCAGGAAAAACTGTGTGTTTTATAGAGAAATGTATGTGTTTGTGTACTAGTAATTTGTACCGTGTTGCAGTCGGCAAAACGTGTAAACTTGGGCACCCAGACAAA